>NC_068301.1:2880282-2917782 GCF_025860055.1 Xyrauchen texanus | reverse complement strand
AAGTGCATTAGTATGAATGGGTAAGGTGTTCACGAAACATATGTGTCTTTAACAGTTTTTTTAAATAGTCTAAAGACACAGCCGCTTGGGTCATTCCACCAGCGGGGAACAGTCAAGGTGAAGGTCCGGAACAGTGATTTTGTGCCTCTATGAGATGGCACCATGAGTCAGGAGTTGGCAAACCTGGCATTCAATTAATGAAACGAGATTGGTTTTTGAAACGAGGTGCGGGTTAGAGCTACTTTGACTTAAAAACAAAAAAGCACTCAAACATTTTGAGTTTGCTATTCACAAGAAGCATCTGCTGTGGACCATACCTCGCAAAAAATGATAACTGTGCACCAGCTGAAGCTCAGAAGAAGTTGTGTGATGCAGCAGGACAATGACCCTAAACATGGAAGTAAATCCACAACAGAATGTCTTAAAAAAAGAAAATCCCCCTTTTGTAGTGTCCTAGTAAGAGCCCAGATCTTAACTCAATAGAGATGCTGTGGAATGACCTCAAGAGAGCCGTTCACACCAGACATCCTAAAGCAGTTCTGTAAGGAAGAATGGTAGATAGACAATGATGGGGTTATTTAGCAGCTGAGTCACTACCAGCACCATATAAGAGGCCATTATTTTGTTTTGGTTGCTTAATGCCAGAAATAGTCCATGTGTCATCATATGAGTTAATAATAATTATCCACAGATAAACTTCAAATGGTACATTTTCGTTTGAAGGCGTTAAAAGTCCCACAAGCTACAACAGGTGTTATCTTTAGTGATGTTTGTGTGTTTTTGATTGGAAACACTTGCGTCACTTCCATCATCGTGGGTTAGACTGTCGTTGTAACGACTTGGAGCAGAAGTGTGCTATTTTGACGCACTGGAGCGACCAATTCTGATCTTGCGGTCCGATTCTGAGCGCAGTATAGTCAAGGATGCTGGAGACCACCGAATATGACCCACCCTACTGGGACAGCATCACTTTGATCCAGACTGCTGGATCATCTCTTAAACATGCTGAACGTGTGCTTGATGACACCAAGCATCTGGATATATATAGTATATATAGTGACTTACAGGGACAGGGACAATCCTCCCGGAGCAACCTGGAGTTAAGTGCCTTACTCAAGGACACAATGGTGGTGACAGTGGGGGTTGAACCAGCAACCTTCTGATTACCAGTTATGTGCCTTAACCCACTATGCCACCAACACTTCCTAAGCACTTACATATTTCCATTGAACATGGTATAAATAATGGGGGGTTGGACTTGCTTGGTTAGATTATTTGGGGGCGGGGGGGGGTCCACTCACATCAGGGGCGATTACATTTGCAAGGGTTTTTTTTATGGCAAAAAAAGGGAGAAGCTTCACTGTTGTCCCACTTAAACCTGCCGGTATGCATTAAACATGGCATTGGTACAGGGAATGATGGGTTGGTTTCTTGGATGGGTGCTGCGAGTCTTTCATTACCTGAGCTGTGAGAAATCGAATAGACAGGCACTCTGCACTCCCCCATCTTGACAGGCGCCCATCCGTTCACCGCCCTGCTGCTCCGGTCGAATACAACCCCTGTACGGCTGTTCTTCCCTTCATTCGCTGTGTTTGGTGGCTCCATTGAGTTCCCTGTTGCCCTTTAGCATGGCAGCTGAGGTCAGTTCTCTCCCTCTCTTTCTCTCCTCAGGCCTCTATCACTTCTCTTCTAGTGCTCTGCATGACCTTGCTGTACAGTCAGCGCACACCAAAGCTTCTGGGAAAAAGACAACTGCCCCTGCAATGCAGCTCCGGCCATAATGGAGCAGTGACCGTGACCTTTTGTGCACACGAATGGTTCAGTTCCACAGAGGGGGGAAAGACAGCATGGCTGGCTGAAGTGCAACTAGTCAAAGAGTCGCATTTTTGGGGGTTACAAGTTTGAGTCTTTTCATTTAAAACATTTTGCACAAAAGTTAAAATTACATAAAAAATGTAATAAAGGGGTTCTTAGCGAGTATTGACACTGACTACCACAATGGAGTCGTGAGTTTGAATCAGGGCGTGCTGAGTGACTCCAGCCAGGTCTCCTAAGCAACCAAATTGGCCCGGTTGCTAAGGAGGGTAGAGGCACATGGAGTAACCTCCTCGTGGTCATGATTAGTGGTTCTCTCAATGGGGCGTGTGGTGAGTTATGTGTGGATCGTGGAGAGTAGCATGAGCCTCCACATGCTGTGAGTCTCCGCGGTGTCATACACAACGAGTCACATGATCAGATGCGCCGATTGACGGTCTCAGAAGCGGAGACAACTGATACTTGCCCTCCACCACCCGGATAAGAAATGAGAACTGGACATTCCAAATTGGGAGAAAAGCCTAATTAACATAGAAAGGAGGCATGTTTGCATGTAAAAGTATGATATGGTTTCCATGTTTTATGGGGACTTTCCATAGACATAATGGTTTTTATACTGTACAAACTTTATATTCTATCCCCTAAACCTAACCCTACCCCTAAACCTAACCCTCACAGAAAACTTTCTGCATTTTTACATTTTCAAAAAACATAATTTAGTATGATTTATAAACTGTTTTCCACATGGGGACCAATAAATTGTCCCCACAATGTCAAAGATTTCAGGTTTTACTATCCTTATGGGGACATTTGGTCCCAACAAAAAGTTAAATACACGATCAAACACACACAATTTTCTCAAAACACACATACAAAACAGACTCTGACATCTATATCAACACACACACACACACACACACACACACACTTTTAGCTGCATCATTTATTCAATTGTCCTGCAGGTCTCTACAATACAGCAAACAGAGAATACTGGAAAAGCTTGTATTTGCTCCATTGACTAAACATGAGAAAAATGGTGCCATCTGGTGGAAAATATAACAATTACAATTTTGAAACCAGGGCACCTGAATGAAATAATAATATCACAGAATTCATGATTTGATATTTGAATGGCACTGGGATCAAATATTGCATCTGGACATTTTTGTCCAGAAGGTCCTGAGTGTAACTATTAGGTGTACACAGTGTATTATAGATGTATTATAGGAGGTTGAAATATCATAACCCCAAAAAAATGTCCCAAAGGTCATCACAACTGTTAAACTAGATTGCGAGTTTAGTGAATAAGATGCAGGATTCTGTGAGGAAATGCCACGTGCAAAAGTAGTGCAACTGTTTAGTGAATTCGAGTCATTTAAGGTGCTGTAAGCTATTTTTTTTTTTATGGAAAATTATGCAAAAACCGTTCCTACTCCCAGAAAGACATTACTGAAATAAGTGTCAAACAGCAAACAAAAATGTGCACTTTAGACCTGTCAATCATTTTGCGTGTTCTCATAGTATTGCAGTTTATTATTGAGGCTTAATGCCATTTCTATGCCATGTTGTTCATAACAGTCGTCAGTTGAGGGCGCTGTTTAACTGCTGTTGTTTTTTTACCACCTTTTATGCAGGATGTTGGTCTCAAAGCTCATTTTGCTATCTTTGGAGTTCGAGGTTTTGGAAAGAGGGGGCGTGGCTTATCCAACAGCTCAGTCTCGAGGAAGTAGAACGTTTGAAATCGCGTACAGCAACTTTAAGGTCAATCACGCACTAAAACGTTTTAGTTTTAAGTGTGTAAATGATCCACATAGCAACCTTTTAGATCATAGGACATTGTTTTAAAGATTTTCACACAGATAAGAATACAAATGAAATGACATTTCAGTTTTTGTGATAATTCTGCATTTATAAAAGGACAGGTTTGTGTGATTAAGCCACGGTCTTCAAATCTATACCCTTTGAGATATAACTGAGATAATAGTTCAAACAGAATGTAAAACCCAATTTTTCATTTAAGTTTACAATTAGTCTAACATGTTTTAAAAAAGCTCAAGCCTTTTCCTTCAGAGGTAAATGTCCATGCAGAGCACAAACAGTTCAAACTAGACAGCGCTGCGGCCAGGTGTCAACTAGACCTTGTTTAAACTTGACCGGAGAGCCAAATCACATTTCCGTCAAGTCTGTTCCTCACACCGAAAGCACTCATCATCTGCCAACAACGTCCAGAGAAACCAACTGACTGCTGGTGCGCACACATACAGCACTGTAAAAACCTAGTGGGCTGCCATGCTGCCTACTGACTACATAGGGAGCATCCTAACTAAAACGAAACCTCATAAGTGACTTGGAACACTTTCGCTGTGCAATCGCCACATGGCGCTACACACAAGAAACGTACAAGAGTTTGACGTTAGCATATCGTTAGCATATCGCCTATCTATTTGCATAAATAGTCATTTTTTATTTACATTTTAAAGTATATTAATCAATAATTAAATGTATAGTTAACATTTCTCTAGCTTTGGCATCTTGGATTGTCTTCGCGCAACTATCGCCCCGCACGTTATGCACGCAGGAAACTTGATTTCAATAGAGTTTGATGTTAGCATGTTGCTAAGCTAACAACATAATGCGTAATGATGCAATCATTTAATACGTGTCAAAACATCTAGCATGCTTAAATATTTGGTAATATATATATTTTTATCTGGAAGACTCGCAGACTTGAGTTAAACTTTAAGATGACATTTATTTGATAGATATAAAACAGAAACGTAATGTCTATCTTTGGCGTAGGCCACGTGTGGTGGTCCGAAGAAGTTGTGCTTGGAACCGTCATATTCTGCCGGAGATAGGAGGCAGGGGCGAGCAGCCTACCCCCGTGCAGGACGGGACTCAACAGGTGGTGGTGGGGTGGAGGAGGTTGCGTGTTAGCACACTGAACCAGCAATGTGACTTATAAAGCAACGGCTGACATGTGATTGGCTGGGAATTACTTCCCAATGTCTTCCCGCTAGAACTACGCTGCGCTTACATTTATATAAATTTCAATAGAACCTCATTTTATCAAAACGTAATGAAACATAGGTATATTTTAATCTACATTTCTCTTGACTCGTTCGCCACCTTCAACACAATGTTTTTCCATGGAGCTTGGAATGCCATTTTCATAAAGGATGCTTTAGAATGTGGGAAAACGAGGTAAGGCTAGGTGTCCCGTACGGTCAATCGCTCTAGCCTTTCAAAGTATACTCTTCTGACCACGAGCCCGTGCGGACACGTTCGCCACACGGACACTACGATTGCTTTTACTCTATAGTAGTCAAAACCACTTTACTTGACTTGACTTCCGGCCAGCGCTGGATTGCCGTTTGAAATGACCGAAATCTCGCGTGAACGAGCCATCACGCTTGTGTCACGCGACATCTACGTGATGGGTCGACCGCTGGCAGGAAGTGGGTGATTTTTAAAGTTAATAAAGTTTGAATTAATGTGGCAGGGCGGAGGGCGGGGCCGGGTCGTGATCCTACACACCCGTTCCCGTATTAGGCTAATTATGCCTCCGCCCTGCCACAATTAGCAATTACGTTTTTTTCACAAACCGGTTTGCTTCAGAACACATCAATGGATTGACTGGAGTCGTGTGGATTACTTTTATGATTCCTAAATATGACTTTCGGACCGTCAAACAGCCGGCAGCCTCATGGCACCCGTTTACATGCATTATATGGACAAACAGAGCTGCAATGTGCTTATAAAAATCTTCACTTTGGTTCGGCTGAAGAAGGAAAGTCGTACACATCTGGGACGGCTTAAAGGTGACTCAATCATGAGAGGATTGATATTTATGGGAGAACTATTCCTTTAAGCTCAATCGATAGCCATGGTGTAATAAGTACCACAAAAAATTTATTAAAACTTACAATGGAAGTCAATGGGGTCCATCTGTAAAAGTTAAAATACTCACTGTTTCAAAAGTATAGCCACACGACGTAATCAATATGTGTGTTAGAATGATTCAAATCACTTACTAATCGCATCTGTGTGAAGTTATCGACAATTTTGCAACTTTGTTGCCATGACAACGTTTGTACAACTATAACTGTACAGCTCAAATAACAGAAGAATTCATGTAAGTGCTTTTATACAATTATCAGCGTCACATTTCTGCCTTTAAACCCTCCAAAAATTGTCCCCATTGACTTCCATTGTAAGTGCCTCAGTGGAACACACATTTAGCTTTTTTTAAAGCTTTTTTTTTTTTACAGTGAATCACACATTAAAATCCCATTGAAGTAGCTGGAGCGAAGACTTCCTTCACACAAACACATTATTCCTTGTGTTTTATTTGGCAGAGCTGATTTTGGGCTGATCTGCTCAGGGTAGCGTCTGCTAACAGTCGTTCATCAACACCTAATGCACAAATAGAGGCAGCAGCTGTGACTTCAGCGCTTTACATCACTTCCTGCAGTCTGCTGTCAATGACACACATGTTGCTCTTTTCAGACGAGTTCACACTCTTTCAGTCTGTAAATGAAGTCCAGAGCTGAAGTGGTTAAGGTGGTTTGAAACGGTGAACGTTAAGGCCTTTATCACAGTCACATCGTCACATCCGGCTCCGAATAGTAGCGTAACCAAACATCCGCCCGTCGATCTGTCTATGGACGAGCGCAGTTTGACGCCAACTTGGATGCACTTGGCAGCAAACATCAGCCATTTAATTGTTTCTTTGGATGAACTCAAGTCACTCAAGAACAGCTGTTCAGCTCAAGTCATTGTACAGTTGTAGACACTGGGACAGTTTCACCTCTGTGTTTTATTTACATTGCATTCGGTCACGACACGCGAGTGGATGCTTCCCCAACCATCGTACTCAAACCACAAGGATATAACTCCACGTTTACAACGATTAAACCGGTTATTTTCTGTAATCGGTAAGTACATGAAAGCAATGTGATCAATATCATCACAAATACTCTGTAGATACATTACTCAGAATATACGTTTTTTTCCCGTGACTTAACGTATGCCATTGTCTTGTTGCGCTTTAATGTGTAAATGTACTCTTGCACTATATTCATGCATTCAACTAATAAAAAAACGTACTTTGTGACGTGTTCCCTGCTCACATTCAGGGCTGGACTGGTAACGACGCACTTTGGGGTTGATCAGGTGCGGACTGGCCATCGGAAGAACCGAGCGGGGCCGCGAAACGGACCAAATGGGTCACGACAAGCTGAACTGAGCCGGTGCGTTATGCAGAACGGACCACAATGGCGCCGATATGCTGAAAAGTACAGCGAACACCCCCACCACCACCAACTACTTTTGGATCAGCACCTTCGCTCAAAAACTTTTGGATCAGAACAGGACCACTAGCAGACCCCCCCCCCAGACCCCCCCAGATCCCCCCCCCAACCCTTCGCTCAACATCTTTTGGATTTCCTGCCAAAAGGTCTAAAGGTGTTTCTTAGGACAAAAGTCAGGTCGGGGCAGGTTGTCACATGTGTATTAAATGTCATAAGTGTATATACGGTTTATCAAATGTCAATGTTTTGATGTAATTTTCTTTTCTATTTTTGCTGTTGTGATGTGTCGGTTAATAAGTGTTCAGGCTGTGGATTAAACACTGGTGTTTTAAAGTGCTGTGTGTTCACCAGTGAGTGAGTTGAGTAGCCTCTGTGGTCTTCAACCTTCAACCGTTTCTCCCGTTAATGAGCTTTTCCTTTGCTCACTCCTGACGCCATTCAGCAGGAAAAAACCCTTTTAATAATTTGTGCTCCTGCGGCTGCTCAGAATGCTCAGCTGAGCACTTTCTCTGACATTCTGCTGATAGAACGACAAACAGAAATGCTTATGATTACAAAAACCTTATTTGACTCCTCCCACGTGCCCAATATTAGCTCAGCTAAAAGACATGTTTTCACTCGCTCTGGCTTTGTAATCAACACTTAAGACATATATTGGCCTGTAAGAATATTTGGAAACCTAAAGATGTCTGAAAGACAAAACATTTGCAGACACGCATTTGGCACGTTATAACAATGTACGCTTCAGAAGAGTTGCGAGAGGAACTCAGGTGCCCAGTCCATGGCTGTCTGGGCCACGGCCAGCGCTGCAGCCCCTAATGTGGCCGATAGACCCCACACGGCCATCTTGATTAGCTGGTTAGTGTTTGCTGGCTGAGAGTTCACGGGAAGGGCGAGTTGGTTTTCATGCCGTTTCTGGAGCTGTTCACGTAGGATGGAGTCGGGACGCTGCCGCAGTGTCGAGCTCTGGAAGTCCTTAAAGGTGCTGATGGCGATGCTGAGAAGAGAATGAGAGAAAGTTAATAAAAGTAATAAAGTTATGCTTTAAAACATAATGAAGTGTAATGTTTGGGGTTCAAGAGGTATATGTGGTTATGGTCCATATTTATCCAGCTTTGTTTATTGGATACATTTTTGTATTATATATTTTTTTCTCTTATTTCATTGAATTTTATGTATGTTAAAGTACATTTATACACTTTTAGCACTTCCAGAAAGTAAAGACTTTTTACACTCTCACTAGTTTATTTAATTTGTCTACTAAAAAGGATATTTATGTCATTTTTTTGTCATTTTCAGCACTTCTCAGATTCTGTATTGTGTTGGAAATTACATTTTATAAAAAAAACTATCCGACCCATTTGTTTTGCTATGGCTAATTTCATAGCTAACATTTTATGTATCCTAAATACATACAATTAAAACATATTTTTACACTTTTTGTATAATTTCAGCAAAAATACAGCATGATTGGAAATAACGGCCAATAAAAATATTTGATATTTCCCTTTAATTTTCTTTGTTTCGTCTTATATTTAATCTCAAGCATGTTCTTCACTGACACTTTGGCCCATTTGTTCAACAGGTACACTAACTTTTGAACAAACTTTATTAGGGGAAAATATTTTTGGCGTGACGGAAATGACGCAACAACTGTAGGACAATCATAATTTTGGAAAATGTATAGAAATCATTTTCACACAATAAATATTGAAATGGTTTCTGCTTATTTCACTCTTTGTTTAGATCATCAAAGTTTTAAACATGTAATAATTATTATATTATTATGGATTTTCATCGTTTAATATTGAAAGTCTGAAGGCTTAAACCTTCAAATTTGGACATAAAAGACATTTGAAAAGTAACAAAAATAAATGACGAAGGCCTGCAAAAAAGTTTCTGAGCAAATGAGAAAAAAAATTCAAATCTGACAGTTTTATATATATATATATATATATAATAATAATAATAATAATAATAATAATAAAAATCAACCCCTAAGACATGAAAGTGGCCACAGTTGAAGAACAACTCTTTGTAAAGACATTAAATAAATTCTGTATAAATAAAGCTTCAATTATTTATTAACATACTAATATTAGTAAGAAAATCTCAGGGTCCTTTTTTTGGTTTTTTTTACCTCAAAATCAAAAGAAACATAAAATTACAGAAGTCAATTTCATTACAATACGTGCCCAATTTTTAGTCAAATTGTATTCCTCAGGATTAATTTAATTGTTGAACAATCACAATGCTCTCAGTCAATCCAAAATGTTATTGAACCTCAAACCTGAATGTTTAACAAAGGAAAAGTGAGTTTTATCATTGTCAGGGGGATATATAAGTGTGCACAATTATTAGGCAACTAAATTACAAAAATTATTTCTCCCAACTCAATTGTTTATTCTCAATTTTTAGAGTAGGTGCAACAAATAAGTAACACAAAATGACAATTAAATAACATTTTTGGCCTTTCAAAAATATTCAGTGACCAATATAGCCCCCCCTTCTGTTCAATAACTGCATGAGCCGTCCATCCATGAGTCTGTCTGTTTCTCGATCTGTTCACGATCAACATTCGCTGAAACAGCAACCACAGCCTCCCGCTGTTCAAAGAGGTGTATTGTCTTCCTTCACGCTTGAAGGGCCCACATGTTCTCAGGTAAGGAAGGGGGCCAAGTCATTATTTGGGCATCTTTGAGGCCCTTGCTGGCTAGCCAAGCAGTGGAGTATCATGGATGCATCATGGCCTTCTTGAATGCTGAGGACTTCTTCCTGGACCACCGCTTGAAGAAAGTACTTTCCAGAAACTGGCAGTAGGTTTGAGAGATGAGTTTCAGTCCATCTCCAACTCAAAAAGGTCCAACTACCTCATCCAGCCCATACCTGTACCCCTCCTCCACCTTGCTGGCACCTGACTCGACGTGGTACCCTGTGTCCATTAGTGAACCAGCCACGGGACCGTCCATCTGGTCCATCAAGAGTCACTCTCATTTCTTCTGTCCATAAACCCTTGAAAAATCTGCTGTGGAGCGGAAAGCGGGGCGGGGCCGGGCTAGAATGTCGCACGTCCAGTCCCCAATCGGCCTGATGGGGCGTGCGAGGGATAAAGGCGGCCGGTGACGACGGTTCGAGAGAGAATTACGGGCATGTCCGTCATGTGTGTGTTTATGTTTGTGCTTTTGTTTTAAGTTTTCATTAAATTATTATTTATATTGACAAGCCGGTTCTCGCCTCCTCCTTGCCCATCGTAACCCCCTTACATCTGCCTTCAGGTATTTCTTTGCCCAATCTTGACGTTTCAACTCTTGACCGTGCCCATGTCTCTGAGCACTTGGCACCTTGTACTTCCGGGCACTCCAGGTAGGTTGCAGTTCTGGAATATGGTGGCACTGGAGGATAATGGGTTCCTGGTAGCTTCACGTTTAATTCTTCTCAAGTATTTTACAGTTAAATTGCGGCTTTTCTTCTCCATGCTTTTATTGCGCCCTGGTTGACTATTCGCAAACAAAACGTTTGACTGTCCGGTGGTCACGCCTCAATAGTTTATCTATTTCAAGAGTGTCGCATCCGTCTGAGAGGCATTTTTTGGCCCATTTTACCTAAGGTAATGAAGCTGCCTAATAATGCTGCACACCTTGATATAAGGTGTTAGTCACTTTCACCAAACCCTCCCTCATTACACAAATACATACCACCTGAAAATGATTGAATCCAATAAGTATTCAAGTTTATATGGTTTTGAGTTGGAAAATGTGCATGGAAATAATGATAAGATCAGAATACTCACTTGCCTAATAATTGGGCACGCAGTGTATAGACGTCAAGAATTACACCCCGATAAATTACTGGAATGGGACAAAAAATGCATGAGTACGAGGGCATGGCCTGTAGTCCTGATCAGAAACACACATACATCCTCCCAATTTCCCCAAGTCCTGCTGAGCCCATGCAGGGGGCTACACATGCAGATTTCCTCTCGCAACAGTTTGAAGAAAAACATCATTAAACAATCATAAAATATTCAAATCCATTTCATTATCGTCTCTATGGAAGAATAGTAAACGTGGAACACAAATGCCTTTTACTCAAGATAATAACACATCCAGAAAATACATTCAACGGCTCTTGAGCGAGAAGTATCATGAGCACTCGCTCCAGGTCTCATTAGGATCTACAGCTGAAAATAGCTGAGAGGTAACAGCAGAGCAATTAACTTTTAAACTTTCTCGTTACCAGCGGAAAACCCGGGAGACACAGAGGTTTACAATGATGAAACCACAGTCTAATGTGGTGATACAGACCCGGCAGAGATCTGTCGCTCAAATCGGGCGTTAACGTCTTGCCACGCACCATCCAGGCTGGATTCCCGCTGTTTATTTAAAGTTATAGTTCAGCCAAAAATGCAAATGTTGTCATTATTGACTTTCGTTTATGCCGTTCAGAACTAGTTCCAATAATTGCTGCAATAATGAACATGCATGATGGACACTTCCAAATACAACAAACAATTCTAGATAAACTTTTAGATGCACCGTAGCTTCATTTGCAAGACTCTCAACCAGAAACCAAAATGAGCACTAACCATGTGCTAAATGTGTCATTATTTGCTATCCTCGCCAGCGATCGGTAACTTTATAAGGATCTGCAACTTACTACGCAAGTTAAACTATAAGAATGATAGTCGAACCCTTGTGAGCTATTCAAATCCAAGGCATTTAAACCTTATATAAAGACACAAGGGCTGGTAACTTTATAAGGAACTGCAATATAATAAATGGTTTTAGTCGAAATGTAAGAATCTGTAAATACTCACCGTTTCGAAAGTATAGCCACATGACGTAAACAATACGGGCCTCATTCGTGAAACATGAGCAGAACGTCGTTTGTAAGGCCGTTCTGACGCACGGACAAAACATACACCTGCTCCCGACCGTGTGTAAATCGCGCGTAAGACATGGCGGGTGGCGGAGGACAAGTCTCAGTTGCATCCGCATCTCAGACCGTCAATCCGCGCATCTGATCACGTGACTCGTTGTGCATGACACCGCGGAGACTCACAGCATGTGGAGGCTCATGCTACTCTCCACGATCCACACACAACTCACCACACGCCCCATTGAGAGAACCACTAATCACCACCACGAGGAGGTTACCCCATGTGACTCTACCCTCCCTAGCAACCGGGACAATTTGGTTGCTTAGGAGACCTGACTGGAGTCACTCAGCATGCTCTGGGATCCAAATTAGCGAACTAGTATAATACTAGCCGGCATCAATACTCGCTGAGCTATCCAGGCCCCCGTCATGAAATCTTTTTGATAGAAGTGAAATTACATAATGAGTGAAATTAACCTTAAAAATGAAATATGAAAACAATAAAAAAGATGACGGTAAAAAGCTTTATCTTTTTAAACCATAGCCTCTACTTATTTAGACACGTTTATTTACTGCTTAAGTAACTCGCTTAGCGGTTTCCCAGAGGTGCTTGATGTTTCTGGTGTATGCAAATGTATGCATTTTAACTTGACTGGTTGGACAGATTTTATATTTGATATGAGCTCAGTAACTTAGGTTTCATATTTTAATTGGCATCTGTAATTACCGCGTTCAGTTGATAGCGTATAGTCAATGCTAATGCTGTTAAACCTATAAATGAACATGTCGCGGACAGGTGCGTAACCAATACAACGGGGAAAAAATAGAACAAGCCGCACTTGAAAATCTGTAATATCATACATCGGTCAAAGACCCAAGAGGTTTCACCGATGACGCTGGCAATGCACTCAACAGAACCAGAGAGGGTTAATGGTCTCCCCTTTTCTCCCCAACTTGTAACGCCCAATTCCCAATATGCTCTAAGTCCTCGTGGTGGCGTAGTGACTCGACTCAATCCGGGTGGCGGACGACGAATCTCAGTTGCCTCCGCGTCTGAGACAGTCAATCCGCGCATCTTATCACGGGACTTGTTGAGCACGTTACCACGGAGACCTAACGTGTGTGGAGGCTTCACGCTATTCTCCGCGGCATCCACTCACCACACACCCCACCGAGAGCGAGAACCACTTTATAGTGACCACGAGGAGGTTACCCCATGTGACTCTACCCTCCCTAGCAACCGGGCCAATTTGGTTGCTTAGGAGACCTGACTGGAGTCACTCAGCACACCCTGGATTCAAACTCACGACTCCAGGTGTGATAGTCAGCGTCTTTAATAGCTCAGCTACCCAGGCCCCATAGCAGTTTTTAACTATTTCATGTTTCAGTGGCATACCCAAAATTAAAGGCTTATAACTCGACAAACAAAATAAATAAATAAATAAGCAAGGAAGGTCAAGTGTTTTGTATCACTAAAGAAAACACTTACAATTTTATAATGATATATATTATGAAACATTCGGAAACTCTCAGCCTAAGAAACCACTGAAAAATCCCAAAACTTTCAGCCAAAAATGTTTTTATTTTTCAGATTTTTCTGATTTGACATTATATATCTCAGGGTGTAAATAAGAGGGCTCAGACAAACTGCTTTTGTTTTGTTCCCAATTATGTCGACTGTATCTGAGAAAGAAGTTGTGTTGATACGACAAAGCGATTAAAAGTTATAACATTTCAAAAATAATTTATCATAGCGTCCAAAAGCCTCTTTAACTCTTTCCCCGCCAGCGTTTTTAAAAAAAAGTTGCCAGCCACCGCCAGGGTTTTTGACGATTTTCAGCTAAATTTTAATGGCCCGCAGAATATTTTCTTCCATGAATATATGAAGATGCTATACATCACAATAAAGATCTGGGCCTCTGCTTTTAGGCAAAAAACGATTTTATTTTGTCTTCATTTGTTCTTTTTTTATTGCAACTTGAACAGAGGTAGGTTTTGTCAAAAAACAACATTTCAGACAAAAAGCTGATAAAAAGGCATGTTTATGTCTGATATTTTGAGCTTCTTAATACTCCACTTCTTCATGTTTGAGACAATCGCAGTCTGTTTCTTTGATCAAAAAGTTGCGTACTCTTTCAAAACATGCAGAGGGGTCTTCCTTACCGTATAACACCTAAAACACGGAAACCCGGAAAATTCCGTGTTTGGCGGGGAAAGAGTTAAACAAATAAAAGATAATAATTGTACATAAGAACTAATTACACATGCAAACACAACAATGACTAAAGGTTTGCATAGCATGCAGACATGATTTTAATCATGAGATTTCACAGAATGAGTTTCATTCTGTGTCATTTGAGTCATCATTGAGTCTGTGTAGTGTATTTGGCGCCATCTCCTGGTGGTCATATGTAACATTGTGCTTCATGTGGATTATCTAATGATCTATACATCTGATTATCTTGTGTGTGGACTTCTGTTATTTTTGTAGCACAATAGGACAATTTTTGAAGCTCTTTTCTCAACAATGAAATTGGAAAATAAAAACACTGAATCTTGCAGCTTTGTGTGAAGAACAGGCCAAAGTCAAAGTCGTTATTCACAGGGAATTGCTAGCGCACAAGATGTACTTTTATGATGGGTTTTATTGTCCACAGATGTGATCACTGTGAATTGTTGTTGTATGGCATCTTGCTTGGATTTGGGATTGGGAAAACAACGTCAGTAAAGGATTACTGAATTTCCATTTTTAGATAAACGATTCCTTTAACTCTTTACACGATTAGTTCTGTGGGGAATTTGCTCGTCTTCTTCAGCATTGGTCTCTTCAAGGTGGCACATATCTGACTGTCTTTGATCATGTCTCTCTCCTTGTCTCTAAAAACAGTTTCTAATTTTACCGTTTCCTCTCTCAGAAGCAGCAGATTGTGTGACCTCTGCCACATCACTCTTCAGTTTTTTCCCCTCGCCCTCTTCCTCTCGCTCAATCTGTTCTTTCTGTTGTAAAGACGATACAGCAGATGATGGATGTGTTTACATTGGAAGAACATTTCCACAATCATCACGACTTCACAGTCTTCATCAGGACCGATTCTGTCCTCGTCTTCCTCCTCTCTGTGGGTCTTATTGACTAATGTGTACTACAAACATATCTGTGCATACGGAGTCGCTTTTCTGAGTCTACTGTTTTTCAATGCAAACATGCGCTAGAAGGATGTTCTTGTCAGCTTCAAATCAAAGTTTGTAATGTTGTGATTGACCTCAGAGCAGAAATTTCAAGGGGGGGGGGGGATATTACCGGAACCAAGAAGGCTGAAAAAGTCGTTGCACTACATTTCAACATTTATTTTAAAGTGTGGCATATTCCAATATTTTATAAAGAATGAACCCATTTGCATCCAAGGAGGTCCGGGCAAAGCCTTGAACATCCACTGACCTTAGAAGGTGGCACGTGCTTATAAACCTGATCACTGTTAGAGCCTTGGGAGCCAGTTAAACGTTTTTAGAGCATTTGCTTAAACCACTCTCTCTCTTGCTGTCATAACATGATGGGTTAACACAGTTCAGTGTCATACTCTAATTCAATGCGTCCTTCCATCTCACACACATGATGGCCCTATTATTACACTTGCTGCTGAGATGGTATGCCCAATTACCCATGAGACTGCACTCTGCCAGCATGTGTGTCCTGCAGGCTTGTGTGAATCAGCTCTGATATCCTGATGACCCGTCAGCTCTGCCTCTTTGTCATGTCTCTGGGAGATGCTCATTCAAGCGCAATGTGACGCATCACAGGCCTTTGTTTACCGGACTCTCTCATTCACACCGTGGCCATTTACACCTGGAATTAACATGATCAGATCGCACTTGACCACTTTAAAAGCCAAGTGTAAATGCACCCAAGTTGCACTGTGATCGGATCACCGAAACCACATTCGGGAGGTGGTCAAGAACGAATTCTGACCATATTTTATGAAGATGTAGCCTAAACACGAATGCGTTTTTGTTCTATACACATCTATGTTAGCTGAAGCGATGGCCCATGGGTAAAAGGAAAGGACGCGACCATCAGTACATTTACATGCACTTTAAAAGTTCTTCGTCATTGTGGAGCGGAGGGGGGCGGGGCCAGGACGGAATATCGCGCATGGATAAAGGCGGCCGGTGACGATGGTTCGAGAGAGAGAGAATTACGGGCATGTCCGTCGTGTGTGTTTATGTTTGTGTGTTTTGGTTTTTGAGTTTAATTAAATATAATTTATATTGACAAGCCGGTTCTCGCCTCCTCCTTGCCCATCTTAACCCCCCTTACAGTCATTTTAAAATGTCATGTAAACGATTTAATCTGATTGAAAATGTGCTAGTATGAATTTTGTGTAGTCGGACTTACAGACCTAAATATAACACACATTCGGAGATGTTAAGGACAGATTCGGAGATGAGGTCGACCGATAGTGGATTTTGCCGATACCGAAAACTACATTTTTACAGATATAAATATTTTTGGCCGATACCAGTTTTAATAAAGACTATAGAACGATAACAATACAGATATTATTCATCTTACATTATTTTGTCATCACTGTTTTACAGGACCGAAGTGTTATCTGCCGTATTTATCTGCCAATTATTGACCGAATTAAAACAATCGGCATATCGGTTATAAACATCAAAAACACCAATATTTTATAATTAATTATAATATAACACACTTTGTAAAAACTCCAGAAATAATAACAGCCACAATATGTAGTAGGGTTGACATAAGAGGTCGACCGATAGTGGATTTTGATCTAAAGTGGTGAGAAAAGTCCGATAACCGATTAATCGGCCGATTTATTTATTTTAATCAATTTATAGAATGATAAAAATTCTTTCCTTACTATGAAGGGCACAGACATCCACTATCGGTCCACCTCTATTATTGTGGGACCCAGTTACATTTATTTGTATAATACATAATTATTATTATTATTACTATTTTTAGTGTCAATTTTTTGTATATTGTTATTTTGTTTTTAGGGATGTAACGGTTTCATGAAATACCAAGGTTTGCATGAATATAAAGTTCGTTTTTTACTTTTCTAAAGTCGAAATCCAATAAATTAACACAGAATCGACTTCCTAGTTTTACATTCAACCGTCACTCCATTTTAAAGAATGTATGAACACAATTCAAGCGAACCGCTCGGAGCGTGTTAAACACGAGTCCCCAGCGATACTATTGTAAACATTCAATATATCATCTAGCCCTTATTCAGGCGGAGCAAGTTATTACAAGACGAACATCAAACTCAACTCTCAAATACATGAACTAACAACAGGACGAAACACATAATGGATGATAGAAGCTCGTCAAATCTCCTCTAGTGTCTATTGTCTGAATAAAACCTCTAACACGTGGCCTGTACACACAATCTAATCAAACAAGCAACAAGCGACACTAACTAACACCACGCAATAAGATCAGCACATTATTCTTGGTAATAATATAACTTAATTGCGTTTGTAAAGCAGCAGACGGACAGAGGGCGGCATGCTAGCCCGAGGGCGTGTTCAGAGGGGTATTAATGCATAATATTTGAGGGTCAAAGCCATTAGGGAGGACGTGCCACTCCTCATTACTGAACTCCACAGGGTCAAACAGCACAAAAGAGAGCAAGGTCAAAGGTCACGGCCTCAAGAGGGTCTGCTCATTTCACTGGCACACACACGTATGTTCCTTTGTCAGTAGGGCTGCAGATGCTACAGGGGGAGAGGTTATGCAAAACAGGGAAGGGTCTTAATAATCCAAAGGGGCGGGGCTTAATAATTGCAGGACTGATTTGCATAAGACAGCGAGACGATATTACTCTGTCTTTTCTATTATTTTTCGCCAGTCTGTGATATTGGTATTTGTTATGTTCGGAGAAAAAAAATGACTGCAAATCATACATCAAGTAAATATATTCTATTTGGTAGAGATAGGCGGGGTAGTGTCTATAGGGAGGCCCAGGCACAAGCTGGGTCAATCGGATGCGCACGCTCCCCTCTAAGGTCCACGGCGCGAGGGGCGGCGGCATCACTGGCGGCCTGTCTTCCCAGGCCCGCGGCAAGCGTGAGGGGTAGGCGGCCCGGCATCTAGCCAGTCGGCGGCAACGTGAACTGTTCAACTCGTCCGGGGGTCCAAAGAACGGGTCCGGCAGCAGAACATCTGTTCAGCTCCGAACCCTTCCAGCTCTGGTCCTGGGCGTGCGAGGATGCCAGTGTGGGCACATGTGGAGATTTTCAAGCCAGCTCCCCGAGAAGAGGTGCGCTCTACGTTTTAAAGACAGCGGTGATGAAGCGTTATCCACATCAGGTGTGCTTCACTCATCGCTGACTAAACGAGGCTGATTAATTATGCATCTCTTCTCGCTCTCCCGGCCAACTCCCGTCATGAGTTTGGCTGAAGGGCGCTAACGCATATTAGCCCTCACAGATGTGCTCGTCCATAGACATTCAGCCAAATCTCAGTTCAAGCACCACCCTTGTTGTTTTATTTAATATATCGGCCTCTGAGTGGACTACAAGCTCATTTTAGATGCCATTAGAAAGCTGAGTTCCTCTTCTTTGCAATATATTTAACATTTTATCATCAATAGTTGAAAGCATATCTTTCTGATGATTTGTTATGCATGCTTTTCCTGCTGGATGGCATATTTCGTTCTGGACATCTAAAATATAACATTGGATTATTCACACAAGCAAGCTCACAGATGAGAAAACAATGGCTCATCTTTTAGAAAGCTGCCTAAGGTAAAAGCAGATATAAAATTTTTGGCTATTTGGGACTTACATCAGCAGTTATCAGAGCATAAAATAGACCTTTGTATTTGAAGGCTTACAGAAATCATAGTTCACTTTGTGATTCTTTTGAAAATCTTTCAAACTGTGGTATTAGTGCAACACAATAAACTATACAGTCACATTCCTGAGAGTGAGATCTTTAATTTGATATATGACTTGACCATTTATGTGCTATGTGAAGAACTTTTATTTGCATATAAATATTTCAACCCATTACCTCTAGGGGGCGCTCATTTGTGACGCGAATGTTTTGATGCCTTATTTTGTTATTTTAAGTAACATAAATACATAAGTGATGTTATCCAAAGAGTTCATAGCTACGAGTTTTTGCTCAAACCCTATTCACAAAACACCTCAGAGCAAGTTTTAGTAAGTACATCTTAAGATAAGTGTAAGGCAGAGTTGACCTATGTTTGACGTCACGTTTTATAAGCATGCTCTTTTAAGTGCCCACAGTGATTGGTGGACAGGGAACCGCAATTTGTCAGCTAAGACAGAAGGGATAAAAATCGTTAGGAATTTAACGATTCCGCTTCCAATTCCGATTCCTCTTAACGATTCCAGCAGTTCTTTAATGCATTTGAGGAATAATTATTTGAAAATGAGAAATGCAATTCTTATTGGATTTACTGTCCTCTGCAGTCTGATGCCAAAAGATGAGATCCTTTAAGATTTCTACAGAGCAAATATAACAAATCAGATATAAAGTTCCTGTAAAAGGTGTGTTTGCTGACTTTATAGAAACATATATCCAATCCAATAATTGATACTAACTAGGTTATATCTGGATGTATCTAAACAAACAAGAAATGTGATGGCGTATTTAATTCATTAATTATTTAGACTGTGTCTAATGTTGTACATCGAGCTTGTAAGACTTCAACAGTTCTTCTTTAATTTCCAGTTGGACATTCATAACTTGCACATCAATGTAAGATTAATACTATACCGGAATAGACCGGAAGCGCTGTATGTTTCAAGCTGCAGATTCAACAGAGCCGGCTCATAATAGTCATTTATTTGTGTGTTTTCTGCTTTTGACCCAGTAGAGGGCAGCGCTGCTGCAGAACTGCACTGCTGTAATCACTGTCAGAGTATTTCAGTACAGTGTTCCAGCCACATCGGAGGAAAATGAACGCAGGGGAACCGTTAACGGAACCTAAAATCACGATGATCATCCTATTCCGGTATTTTGTTCAGTGGTAAAGACGCTGGCTACCACCCCTGGTGTTCACTAGTTTGAATCTCAGGGCGTGCTGAGTGACTCCAGCCGGGTCTCCTAAGCAACAAAATTGGCCCGGTTGCTAGGGAGGGTAGAGTCACATGGGGTAACCTCCAAGTGGTCGCTATAATGTGGTTCGTTCTCGGTGTGGCACGTGGTGCGTGGATGCCACAGTGGATGCCGTGAAGCCTATGTCTCCGTGGCAACGCGCTCAATAAGTCACGTGATAAGATGCACGGATTGACGATCTCAGATCACTACGCCACCATGAGGACTTAGAGTGCATTGGAGAATGGAACAAGAACCGGTGCTCCATTCCCAACTCTATAAGACATGGATGGATGGATGGATGGATGGATGGATGGATGGATGGATGGATGGATGTGCATCCCGTCAGCTGCACCGGGTAGCCCCATGGTTGCCGTGATTCCCCATGAATGCCCCCTTTTTTTCTCTGCAGTGAGTGCACATCCACCAGAAAAAAACACCCTATGATATGAATTGTCGTTCTGGAGAATTATATGCATACATAGTTTGATAGAAGACGGATAACATCTGCGCTACATGGTTTCATTTTGATGTGATCAGGGGGTGCAGAGTTTTTAAAACCTTCCTCTCCGATGTAATTGTTTTTTTTATCCATAGTGGGAGAGGTACCTGCATCTCTAAGTTTGCAATAATAAAAACACCCTTGTGATTCAGGTCAATGTCAACATTATAATATTCACAATAATATAATATTAAAATACATCAACTCAATTGTGATTCAGGCGAAGCCTTTTTAAACAGTCAATGTCATAATGATAATCGAACCAGCTGAGCACAGGCTCAGCACGAGAACCATCACAAGTTTGGTGGTAAAGGGCTATGAATGCCAGACTGATCGTTTCCCTGCCGTAAGAGATAAATCATTAAAGTAACTTCAGCTGCATCTGTAAATGCGATCTGCCATCTGACAGTGCTCGTTGAGAGACACCCAACACAGAGGAGAGAGGCAGACAGCTCAGGCGGAGGGTCTTTCACATCACAACAGGAGCTCAACGTCTCGCTGATATGATCTCATACTCAATTACGCCACCTGCTGGATGCTAGGGGAACAATTACACCCCTCAGGACCATAGACGTCCATGTCTGTGTGTGTCTTACATGTTGCGTGACTGCAGCGCTGCAGACTGGGCCAGTAAAGAGGGCGGGCAGCTGGTGAAGAGACTTTGGGCTCGAATAATCAGCTCTTCGTACGGGAGATCCTGAGGCATCTGAGACAACAGGTGATGAACACTAGCCATCTCGCACTCAACACCTTTTACCTCCTTCTGTCTGTATAACACAATCTAAAAGACACAAAGAGAAAAACAGGTTTGTCAGGTGTGTTAGTCACAGTGACGTTCATTGACTGTCTGATGCATATACAGTATATATATATATATATACACACATCTTTTTGTGTTCCAATCCACTCTTATGTTTCCACAACTTTCAAAAAGAAGGAAAAAATAGAGAGAGGTGGATTTCAACAGTCAGAAGAAAAAAAGATGCCAAATTTCCTTGGAAATTGGATTTATGCTGCTATATTAGGGCAGAAACGTCTCATTACAGTGTGTGAAAAGGGTCCATTGTTGTTGCATCATCGCATATCACATAAGTGTTCCAGAATCTGCGTCCTCGGTCTATCCCAACAGAAGAATGGCAATTCTGTAGAGTATACTGATATATGAGTAGCTGTCCATTTTGCTATTTTAACTTTGAACTGTGGGAGAAAAACAGCATTCACTGTACATTCAGATTCTGGGTCTTTTGAACCATCTGTATACATCTACATACGGTATATAGTTGAACCAATATTTCTAGAAAGGCATCATTGTTATACATTTCATTATGTAGCTGGAGACCAATTGAGGGCATTGAAAGGTTGAACATGATCAGCTGATACTCGTCTCTTGTAAATAGACGCAAGCCAGCCAGAAATAAGCCGAAAGCATGTCGTCTTGTGTTTAGCCGCACTCATGCCACAATTCAGTCTATTTTCTTCAATTGGCAAACCGGACTCAGCCCAGATCTCAGCCGATTCCGGTTGACCAGACTCAAGCCAACGTTCAGCCAAATGAACATCTGTCTTTGCCTTGTTTCTTTTGGTGGACCGGACTCACCCCGAGACATCAGCCAAATGCAAATTCACACAACGGAGTTAAAGGTTCACTGCCAGAACCAAACCAGAAGTGCCGAAAGTAAGCCAGATGTGGCCCAGATCTTCATGCTATCTGGGAAAGGACAAATAAGAGCATTTCCAGAGAGCTAGATCACGTCAAGCGCGACACGAACGCCCCTGAAACCCAGCGCGTCCACTACCTAAGAAGCGTGATGAACTACATTTCCTCCTTTCTTCTCGTGACTTCAAACGGCCCCGGGCCGCCTTTGCTTTCCAGGTTGTCTCTAGCAGGGGAGCGGTTCATGGAGACAGAAGAAAGAGGCACGTTTAAAGGATTCTAGCACAAACACATGCAGCCTTCCATACAAATCTCTGGTGAATTCATTAGAGTTGTTTAATTAACTGATCCTGCTACAACAAAGTGCCCTGGATTCTCGCATTAGACGAGGAAGGAGTGAAAATAACGAAAATGCTTCGCCTCTGAAACAACTTTTTTTATGTTGTTGTTGTTGTGTTGATGAATTAGCCATCAACTAAATAAGTGAGAGGTGAAACGCAGTAAACAATGTCCTCCTTTTGGATTACTAAAGCTTGTGTTTTACAGGTTTTTTGGGCTCAATTTATAGTAGAATGGAAATATAATTCTGCTGCGCACAGAATCAATGCTCAATGTTGTTGTCAATATTTTCAAACTACGCAATTATGGGAAAAGTATAAACAATTATTCTGTCCATTGTGTCTGGAAAATGCTTTAACAAACGCATGCCTTTAGCGTTTTGGTTATTTCGACAACTCAGCCAGTCGACCGAGAACTCAAGTATTCTTGAAAGCACAGTTGGGGTGAGTTTGGCACTATTTTTTAATTTAGGATGGCGTGTCAAGTTAAATGGCTTACCACAGCAGCAAAGTAGATGGGCATGAGTGGATGAGACGCCAAGAAGAAATCGTAGAGCCGCAGAACATGTTTGAAGTCTGACAGGACGTAACCGTACCATGTGATCAGCCAGCTCAGGGCGAAGATAGTGCCAACCTCAGACCTGAAATACAAAGACAATCAATTATCAACATTATCTGCATCACAACACCGGTTGTATTGTACATTTGCTCCTTAACATGAACTAATTGAATACACTAACTAGGAATGCAAAGATGTATCAGCTGCCGATATTTATCGCCGAATTATTGACCAAATTAAAGCTCTTCTGGCCCCGCCTGCCGGCAAGTCTTCCCGGTTCTCTGATACGCCATAGCCTGGTCCTCGGTCACTCCTCCACCCTCTAACGGATGACAGCCGCTCCTCCTCAGGTGGATCGGAGGCAGTCCTCCGTCCCCTGGCGGACGTTACGCCCCGCTGAGTTTTGCCGGATGGTAGGGTTCTCCTCCGCCCCTGGCAGCGGTTCTCCCGCTCCAGGCGGTCGGCAGTGAGCCCCTCCTCCACTCGCGGTTGGTGTTCCTTCCTCCGCAATCAGTCGGCCGGGTTCCTGAGTGTCCCGGCGGATGGCCACGGCTGCTCCTTTGGGGTGGATGGTAGTGGCGAGGACTCTATTACGGCACATCCCTCCTCATTCCCGGGATTCGGCACCAATGTAATGGGGTAAAAGCGCAAGGAGGAGGTGAGAACTGGCTTGACAACGTAAATAATAATTGAATGATTAACGTAAAGCAAAAGACATACAACACAAATGCATACAGGGCAGCTGCCTGTAGCTCTTCCTCTCTCCCAAACTGCCGCCTCCGGCCGCCTTTATCACTCTCGACGGCTTCATTATAGCTCTCTTAAAAATGTTGGCCTGTCATGTGTTCAACAGATCCAATGTTCAATGGAAACCATTTATTGTTAGAATGGTGAAACAGATTTTGTAGCTTTTTAGTAAATGTTTCTAAGTAGGAATGCACCAATATGAACATTTGTAGCCGATACCGATTTTAACAAAAACCTATAATCCGATACCGATATTTTAAAACGTACCTTATTTGAATATATATATATTATATTATATTATATATTTGAACTTCTGTTTCTGCAGTTTAAAATGCAGCCTTGTATGGTTTAGTAATAGCACAAGGCCATATTGTGATTTCAATCTTAATTCGATCAATCATGCAGCATTAATGGACATCATACCGATATCTCTGCTGGTTTCAAAGTGTTTTGGATGGTTTCCCTCATCATGTAGCCTACAGGTAAGTGCCACTTTCACAACCGTCATGAACGTTTATGGCGCTGCATTAACATGAGAATGAGAAGAATAATTAATTATTACACGTTCCTAGGAGGTAGACCGATATATTGGTTTTACCAATTAATCGGTGCCGATAGTTGCTTTGTGGAATCAGCAAAAATATATTATTCTTCAACTAAATCTGTATAAACTCTTCATCTGGTGAATATATAGGCTTTGAAAAGCGTAATTTGGTAAATACTTACATATAGAGCATTGCAAGTTAGCCAAGTCTCTGTCATTTCAAAATAAGAGTCCCCGGTGTATATCGGACTTGTTTAAAAGTTAAAGGTCCCCCGTAATGCACCAAATCTGAATTTTCTGAAGTTGCATTATATCGATTTTGTTATCATTATATCGTTTTGATTAAAATCGGTATCAGATAAAATTGTTTATATCGGTGCATCCCTATATGCAACCAAATTATTCTTTCTTGATCCTTAAAAGTTCAGTAACTAGTAAAAAATCACCAACTGAACCTTAAAAACAGCTATGTGGAGCGGGATTCTGGACCTGTCGCATTTCACAGTGGGTGGAGCCTCCCAGCATGACGCAGCAAATGGACAAAACGTCTTGTTGTTTGTCCCAGATAATCGCGATACAAATCTTGTAGAGATTAAACTGAATCTAAACAAATCATGCAGAAAGATTGCAAACACAAGATTGAAGCCAAGATGGGCTCAGAACAGGAAGTGATATCTGGGACAGCTCTTTCTGTAAACAATATTTTATGAGTGAAACAGTGAGTGCTGCGAATAAAAGCTTCTCTGTATTGAGCAACTGATGCAAGTATATGTACACTAACATGAAAACAACATTTCTTTTTTAGATGGGCTGTTTGGGGCCCATGGGCTTTATAAACGTTCTGGCTTTTATTAACTTGTTTGGAAAGACTCATAAAAGTTAAAGCAACAGCACCTGAGTGAGCAACACCATTAGACCTGTGGGCCGGCACTGCGGCGAGACGCACCAATGCAATATTTATGAAGAACCTCTTATTCTCTACATTTTAGATGACTCGCCATTAAAAATAAACCTGCTTTTATAAACCAGGGCTGAGAAAGCCGCACGCAATGGAGAATGCTTTACTGCTGACTCAAGCTACAGGTTTATGTGAATACTTGCAAATGCTACCAACTACATTTTTCAGTAGCATGATTGTAGTTCAGCTGTTTTATAAAACCTACATTTCTGGGGGTGTGGGGATCTCAGCGAGTATTGACGCCAACTATCACACCTGGAATTCAGGACGTGCTGAGTGACTCCAGCCAGGTCTCCTTAGCAACCAAATTGGCCAGGTTGCTAGGGAGGGTACAGTCACGTGGGGTAACCTCCTCGTGGTCGCTATAATGTGGTTCTCGCACTCGGTGGGGCGCGGAGAATAGCGTGAAGTCTCCACACGCGCTAGGTCTCCATGGTAACACGCTCAACGAGTCATGTGATAAGATGCACGGATTGACGGTCTCATTCGCGCCTTCCAAGGGCTTCTGAGAACAGAGCGCGAAATTGCGATGCTACTGCCCGGATTAGCTACTGTCTGATTCCATTCAGTTTGGCCTAATCCAGGCAGTAGCATCGCAATTTCGCGCGCTGTTCTCAGAAGTCCTTGGAAGTAGAGGTCGACCGATATTGTTTTTTTCAGGCCGATGCCGATCTTTTGAAATCCGGGTCGGCCGATGGCTGATTAATGCTGCCGATTTATTTTGGCCGATATTTGGCCGATATGTGCTTGTTTTTAACCTCTTATTTGAACCTTTTATTTGAAAGATAAAATGTAACACACATAATTACTTAAGATAGACAACATTTCTCAACAAATACATTTATTGAACACTTGACCAATCTGCACTTGTACACTTAAATTAAAAATGTATAATGGAAAAACATATTGTATAAATAATGTATAACAAATATATTAAATAAACAAAGCAGGTGTTACTGAACTGCTCCGAGACACGAAGGTTGAGATCCAAATGCAGCTTTAATTAAGGGGCAATCCAGACACATAATCCAATATTCAGAGCATCCAAGAGAAGCACAGGCATAACTAGGGATGGGTATCGTTAAGGTTTTAATGGTATTACTATCTTACCGATACTGCTTATCGATCCGGTACTTTAACGGTATTCTTAACGGTTCTTTTGTTTGTTATATATATATATATATATATATATATATATATATATATATATATATATATATATATATATATATATATATATATATATATATATATATATATATATGTAAAATAACACTGCATAGTTTATCATAGATAGATTAATGCTTATTAATGCAGAAGTTATTCATTCAAGAGCTGTAAGTGATTTTCTCTTTGCCTTTTGTTGTTTGATTCGCAGTAATGGCTCAATCGTCGGCATGTTTATTAGGATGCTTCCCCTTTAAGACCGAGTCTAATAGACTCCTGATGCAGCATATTTTCTCCCAACTATTTCCATAACTACGTCCATTTAAGACATAAACTGTGTTTAAGTGAATCTGCAAGCCGGTCGTTTTGACATATTTTTGTGTATATTTGATCGTTTAGACGCATGAAACCCAAAGTAGTCTATAGTTTGCTTGTCTCGTTGCGGTGTGTTTCGGAGTGCGTGCCGCCTTGGGAACGGTATCTCTTGCGCTCTTTTTATTATTAAACGCGTCCCGCAATTTAGCAACAGTAGCTAGACTGCATTTTACAACAGTCACAGATTGTGCTGATTCTGACGTTAAGTTTGAGTTTTAGGGAGAAATGTCAGTGCACCGCTGTGAAGGGAAGGAAGTTGTGCTAGACAGAATGCGGCTTATGTATAAATATTCTTTTTATAATCTTTGGAAGGCGAAATCTAAAATAAAATCAGACTAATAATCACAGATCTAAACCAGGCTATGTTTGAATGTTTAGTTCTGTCACTCATTAAGCAGGGCTCTTGTTGTGCTCGCTGTGTCACCGCGTGAACGAGATCTCTCTCTCTCTCTCTCTCTCTCTCTCTCTGACTGCGAATAGCTAAATTGCATCACAGACGAATGGTTTCATATTATTATACATAGAAATGGCTGGCGAGATAAAATAACTTTCTCTTTATAGCAATAATAAATGTATTTTCTTAATTTCTCCAGTACCGACAGCAGAACCGATAACGTCCGAGCTTACCAAAGCCAGTCCTTCAATAGCATATAGTGCGCTGGTATATTTTTTTATTACTTATTTCTCTGCATTGAGTGACAACCCTCTCAAATATAAGACAGACAAACAGAACAAATAAAAGTCTCAGATTCACTGTCTGTAATTGCAAAATTCTTGCTTACTTATTGTGACATGATAGCAACCCTTCTGCTGTGATAATGCAACTTCAACTACGCTATCAATATCCAAAGTAGCCGAACGTCATGTCCCGTTTTTTCTCGAAGTTGACAGTAACATATCAAAAGTTTTTATTTAAATATGAAGGAGTTATACAAATTTAACCCTTACTGTTTTCTCCAAGGAACTTAGCTCCTTCCTTAGGCACTGGATGAGGTCTGTTCACTCTGCTGGAAAATGACTCTAGGGGCAGCGTGCGTCGAACACGTGTTCCACAACAACACTAGGCTGCCCACAGATGCGCCTGCCTAATAATCGGCTTGATATGCGTGGACATTGGCCGATGCCGATTATGTAAAAAATGCCAAAAATCGGCCGATTAAGCGGTCGACCTCTACTTGGAAGGCGCGTATGCGCAAACCTAGTTGTCATGGCAACTGAATAAACAAAACCTGGCCTGGTCAATATTTACTCGTCATCAGAATAAGGTAAATGCCCTGGCTATTGTAATCTATTGTGCTGTAGGTGTTTTGGGTTTAGTGTTAAAACTGAACGATATCAACATTGAACATTATTATATATTTTGTTATTAATTAGAAGATGAATTCCATGTAGGGATACATGCAGTAGTCCCAACAAGCATTTTCTTATTTTAAATGAAACTGTGTTTTTTTAGTTGGTAGATCTTATTGAGTTGGTAATTTATAAGTACATCATCACACAAAAAAGTGTGGACACCCCTGCTCTGGATGGATGTTCTGTTACATCATCTTCAACAGCGATGAACTTAGGTGTTATATTTGATACCAATCTGTCCTTTGAAAATCAAATTACAAATGTTTGTAGAACAGCATTCTTCCACCTGTGAAATATTGCTAAATTACGGCACATGCTCTCGGTTGCTGATGCCGAAAAACTAATTCATGCGTTCATGACCTCAAGACTAGATTATTGTAATGCATTACTGGGAGGATGTCCAGCAAGATCAATAAATAAACTTCAATTGGTTCAAAATGCAGCAGCCAGAGTGCTGACGAGAACCAAGAAATATGATCATATTAGCCCCATTTTATCATCGTTACATTGGTTACCTGTTAAATTCCGTATTAATATTCTGTAACCACATACAAAGCTTTGAATGGTCTCCGCAGTACTCAAGTGATCTTCTACCACGCTATATTCCATCACGTTCATTACGATCGCAAAATTCTGTCCTGTTAATAGTTCCTAGAATATCAAAATCCACAAAAGGAGGAAGATCCTTTTCATATTTGGCTCCTAAACTTTAGAATAGTCTCCCTAACACTATTCGAGATGCAGACACACTCTCTCAGTTTAAGTCTAGACTAAAGACTCATCTATTTAGCCAGACTGTGGCAGGGCGGAGGGCGGGGCCGGGTCGTGATCCTACGCACCCGGTCCCGTATTAGGCTAATTATGCCTCCGTGAGGTTTAAAGGCTGACTGCAGGGGATCGTGCGGGAGAGAGAGATCGTTAGCGGACATGTCCGTCATGTGTGTGTTTGTGTTGTCTTTTAAGTTTATCATTAAACCTATTATTTATATCGTCAAGCCGGTTCTCGCCTCCTCCTTTCCATTGATCCCTTTACACAGGCATACACCTAATTTATCCTCAACCCACAATTAGGCTGATTTAGTTGGGTCTGCCAGAACCAGAAACCAGAAACATTGAGCATGATCTCTAACTCTGCAATAAATTGAATGGCATCTACGCTAATATTATTTTATTTGTTTCCATGTCTCAACCTCGGGACTCCAACATGAGTCACCAGAACCGGCTGGATCCAGCTCCATTCATGCTTCATGTTGGACTCCACTGCTACATGACCATTTAAAAATTCCCTGATATATCCATATATCCATATATTCCAACATTAAAGTAACATCATGTGACAACATTCAGTTTCCTCAAGGCCTCAAATAAAGGAAAAATGTATATCAACCATTTAACTCCAACTTAAATGTTGAGTGCACGCCAAGTCCCCGACTACACAATGACAGAAGCTCATCGTAAAATCGAGTGAATCGTTACACCCCTCCATATCAACAATCCCGTCTGCTCGTTACACCAAATGGTTCTCACACAAACAAGATGGTTGCATGGCAAGAATGCGTTCAATTACGCATCAGGTTGCAGGAAGACAAATAAACGGCACAAGACGGCTGACAGCGAAGACGCAGAAGGACATGAAGAGCGAACAGGGAATATGCAACACTATTCACTGTCCAACAGTGACTTTGATGAAGCACCGCACATGCAAGACTGTCCCGTGAGAATACTTAATAAAGTGTGCGTGTGTCTTCATAGGGAAATCAGTTGTTGAATGGGACACTCGTCGTCCCTTTCCCTACCCTTGTTTAAATTAAACGTGACTACTTCTGCTGATTTAGGAGCATCTGTAGATCAATGAAACAGACTTCATCTCCTTTTATGGTCCAAGATTGGGTATAATAGTCTGAGATAAACCTGTTAGGAGCTGGCACACCGTCTAGACGTGTAAAGATGCCATCTGCTGCCCTCTTGAGGACAGAGATGGAACACTAATACCAGCAGGACAAGACAAATTTAAACAAACTTCAGGGTTGAATAGGTTTACAACACTTCTAACCTTCTGTTAGGACTGGCTGGATAAGTACAGTTGCAACATTGTACTACCAAGCAAATCTGCTCCACGGGACAGTACCTTATCATGAAGTCATGTAACTCTGGATCCATTCGCTCCAGAATGGGCATCAGATAGTTGAGGATGTGTTTTGTGCTGTCCATGGTGGGGTCCATGAAGTCCCTGCAGTTCCCAACACAACATAAAAACATTTAATACTCGACTCATCGAAAGTCACTGATGACACATTTTAATGTCACATTAGTTTAGGTTTTACTGAGAGTCCTCATATTTAAACGTACTTCTAATCGCCTCCCACAGCGGTGTGGCGGGTGTCTGAACGTTCGCCAACACTATACCGCTGCTCGACTGTTTCGAACTTCTTTTTATCCCTGAACGGAGAAGAAGAACTTCTCCGGAAGTACATCGGGGCCTTTAGGCACTTGCAGCAGAAGTGAATGGGGCCAGTACATAAATGCTAAACATTACACAAACGTATAGCCACAAGACGTAAACATTATACATGTTAACAGGGCTGGACTGGTAATCTGGCATACCGGGCATTTTCCCGGTGGGCTGACGCACTTTGCGGCCGATCAGGGGCGGACTGGCCATCGGAAGAACCGAGTGGGCCGGCGAGTCGGCCGCGAAATGTGGCGAATGGCCCGCGACAAGCTAAAATGAGCCGCCGCGTAATGCATAACGGACCACAAAACGGTGTTGCGATATCCAGAAAAGGACTGCGAACAACATATAAAGCGATTGAGCTTAACTTGTACAGAATATTTTAAAGGGGTCATAATATGGAAAGCAGAGCTGGCTTTGTGCGGTTTAGTTTATTGTATGGGTCAGAAATATAAATGATAAGAGTAAAATGCTACAAAAAGTGTCCAGTTTCACCTGAGATGATGATTGGAGAGTTTATCCATGAGCGCAATGGTCATCCTCTCTCCCACCACTAACAGGAAGGTGACGATGATGTCATGGTAACCCTGATAATAGTGCAGCTGAGGGTTTCTCCGCAGGACATCCAGAATGATGTCAATGAGCTGCTCCTGAAGAACCTCTCGCTCATCCACACGCATGCCTGAAAAAGGAAGCCCAATCAAATCCAGTTTGGGACATGAGCAATATGTTTGACCATATATGATCGATGCGTCATGATCAAACATGGTGGTCACTCACCTTTCGGAAAGCGTCGCATGGATCTCATCACATCAAGCACCACCTGTCTGTAGTCTTTGTGGTCCTCTCGGACATCTTTGGCTTTAGGAGAAAAAGGAAAACATTTAAAAAGCTGAAGGCTTATTTTGAGGTAGGTTCCACACAAACACAGACTTACAGGGTTTGGCAGGGAGGTTGTACACATTAACACTGAGGAGTTTGGGCCAAACTTTCCTCCTGACGTCATCGGTCAGCAAACCGCCTTCACTCACAGCCGTCCGCCGCAACGTCTCAATGTCAACCGGGTCACTGTTCAGGGCTCGATGGATGTCCACAAGCTTTTGTTTCTTCCAGGGCAATTGTTCTGAAAAATAAAGCGATAAAATTTACAAAATTAACACTCACGCCAAATGCAAGTCAAATTATTTACAAGTTGGTAGCTTAATTTCTTGAAAATTGCTAATGTAAATATTAAAAAACCTTTGGATCTAACACACTTTCTGTGACATCATAATGTATGTTATAAACATTCTGTGACATCATAATGGATCTTACGCGCATTCTGTGACATCATAATGTATGTTATAAACATTCTGTGACATCATAATGTATGTTATAAACATTCTGTGACATCATAATGGATCTTACACGCATTCTGTGACATCATAATGTATGTTATAAACATTCTGTGACATCATAATGGATCTTACGCGCATTCTGTGACATCATAATGTATGTTATAAACATTCTGTGACCTCATAATGGATCTTACACGCATTCTTTGACATCATAATGTATGTTATACACATTCTGTGACCTCATAATGGATCTTACACGCATTCTTTGACATCATAATGGATCTTACACACATTCTGTGACATCATAATGGATCTTACACGCATTCTGTGACATCATAATGGATCTTACACGCATTCTGTGACATCATAATGGATATAACACATTCTGTGACATTATAATGGATCTTAGACACATTAAGCAACATCATAATGAATATAACACACATTCTGTGACATCATAATGGATCTTACACACATTAAGCGACATCATAATGAATATAACACACATTCTGTGACATCATAATGGATCTTACACACATTAAGCGACATCATAATGGATATAATACACATTCTGTGACATCATAATGGATCTAAAACGCATTCTGTGACATTATAATGGATCTTACACACATTAAGCGACATCATAATGGATATAACACACATTAAGCGACATCATAATGGATATAACACACATTCTGTGACATTATAATGGATCTTACACACATTAAGCAACATCATAATGAATATAACACACATTCTGTGACATCATAATGGATATAACACACATTCTGTGACATCATAATGGATATAACACACATTCTGTGACATCACAATGGATCTTACACACATTAAGCGACATCATAATGGATCTAACACACATTAAGCGACATCATAATGGATCTAACACACATTAAGCGACATCATAATGGATCTTACACGCATTCTGTGACATCATAATGGATATAACACACATTCTGTGACATCATAATGACATCATAATGGATATAACACGCATTCTGTGACATCATAATGGATCTTACACACATTAAGCGACATCATAATGGATATAACACACATTCTGTGACATCATAATGGATCTAACACACATTAAGCGACATCATAATGATATAATACACATTCTGTGACATAATGGATATAACACACATTCTGTGACATCATAAAGGATATAACACACATTCTGTGACATCATAATGGATCTTACACACATTAAGTGACATCATAATGGATCTTACACACATTAAGTGACATCATAATGGATATAACACACATTCTGTGACATCATAATGGATCTTACACACATTAAGCGACATCATAATGGATATAACACACATTCTGTGACATCATAATGGATATAACACACATTCTGTGACATTAAAATGGATCTTACACACATTAGCTGACATCATAATGGATATAACACACATTCTGTGACATCATAATGGATCTTACACACATTAAGCGACATCATAATGGATATAACACACATTCTGTGACATCATAATGGATATAACACACATTCTGTGACATTAAAATGGATCTTACACACATTAAGCGACATCATAATGGATATAACACACATTCTGTGACATCATAATGGATCTTACACACATTAAGCGACATCATAATGGATATAACACACATTCTGTGACATCATAATGGATCTTACACACATTAAGTGACATCATAATGGATATAACACACATTCTGTGACATCATAATGGATCTTACACACATTAAGCGACATCATAATGGATATAACACACATTCTGTGACATCATAATGGATATAACACACATTCTGTGACATTAAAATGGATCTTACACACATTAAGCGACATCATAATGGATATAACACACATTCTGTGACATCATAATGGATCTTACACACTTTAAGCGACATCATAATGGATATAACACACATTCTGTGACATCATAATGGATATAACACACATTCTGTGACATCATAATGGATCTTACACACATTAAGCGACATCATAACGGATATAACACACATTCTGTGACATCATAATGGAACTTACACACATTAAGCGACATCATAATGGATATAACACACATTAAGCGACATCATAATGGATATAACACACATTCTGTGACATCATAATGACATCATAATGGATATAACACACATTCTGTGACATCATAATGGATCTTACACACATTAAGCGACATCATAATGGATATAACACACATTCTGTGACATCATAATGGATATAACACACATTCTGTGACATCATAATGGATCTTACACACATTAGCTGACATCATAACGGATATAACACACATTCTGTGACATCATAATGGAACTTACACACATTAGCTGACATCATAATGGATATAACACACATTAAGCGACATCATAATGGATATAACACACATTCTGTGACATCATAATGACATCATAATGGATATAACACACATTCTGTGACATCATAATGGCTCTTACACACATTAAGCGACATCATAATGGATATAACACACATTCTGTGACATCATAATGGATATAACACACATTCTGTGACATCATAATGACATCATAATGGATATAACACACATTCTGTGACATCATAATGGATCTTACACACATTAAGCGACATCATAATGGATATAACACACATTCTGTGACATCATAATGACATCATAATGGATATAACACACATTCTGTGACATCATAATGGATCTTACACACATTAAGCGACATCATAATGGATATAACACACATTCTGTGACATCATAATGGATATAACACACATTCTGTGACATCATAATGGATCTTACACACATTAAGCGACATCATAATGGATATAACACACATTTTGTGACATTAAAATGGATCTTACACACATTAAGCGACATCATAATGGATATAACACACATTCTGTGACATCATAATGGATCTTACACACATTAAGTGACATCATAATGGATATAACACACATTCTGTGACATCATAATGGATCTTACACACATTAGCTGACATCATAATGGATATAACACACATTCTGTGACATCATAATGGATATAACACACATTCTGTGACATTAAAATGGATCTTACACACATTAGCTGACATCATAATGGATATAACACACATTCTGTGACATCATAATGGATCTTACACACTTTAAGCTGACATCATAATGGATATAACACACATTCTGTGACATCATAATGGATATAACACACATTCTGTGACATCATAATGGATCTTACACACATTAGCTGACATCATAACGGATATAACACACATTCTGTGACATCATAATGGAACTTACACACATTAAGCGACATCATAATGGATATAACACACATTAAGCGACATCATAATGGATATAACACACATTCTGTGACATCATAATGACATCATAATGGATATAACACACATTCTGTGACATCATAATGGATCTTACACACATTAAGCGACATCATAATGGATATAACACACATTCTGTGACATCATAATGGATATAACACACATTCTGTGACATCATAATGGATCTTACACACATTAAGCGACATCATAACGGATATAACACACATTCTGTGACATCATAATGGAACTTACACACATTAAGCGACATCATAATGGATATAACACACATTAAGCGACATCATAATGGATATAACACACATTCTGTGACATCATAATGACATCATAATGGATATAACACACATTCTGTGACATCATAATGGCTCTTACACACATTAAGCGACATCATAATGGATATAACACACATTCTGTGACATCATAATGGATATAACACACATTCTGTGACATCATAATGACATCATAATGGATATAACACACATTCTGTGACATCATAATGGATCTTACACACATTAGCTGACATCATAATGGATATAACACACATTCTGTGACATCATAATGACATCATAATGGATATAACACACATTCTGTGACATCATAATGGATCTTACACACATTAAGCGACATCATAATGGATATAACACACATTCTGTGACATCATAATGGATATAACACACATTCTGTGACATCATAATGGATCTTACACACATTAAGCGACATCATAATGGATATAACACACATTTTGTGACATTAAAATGGATCTTACACACATTAAGCGACATCATAATGGATATAACACACTTTCTGTGACATTATAATGGATCTAACACAGCTTCTGTGATATCATAATGGATCTTACACACATTCTGTGACATCAAAATGGATCTAACACTTTCTGTGACATCATAATGGATCGTACGCATATTAAGCAACATCATAATGGATCTCTCATTCATTCATTCTGTGACTTTATTTTGATTAATCGGAACCGATACCTTCTTGTCTCCTGACAGCCGCACTGGACGCGCTCGCTGGCAGTCGCTTCCTCCCCATTTTCATCTCTTTTTGTGTCTCACAGTCAATGAGGACATAACACGCATACTTCTGCTTAGATAATTCTTCAAATTCAGTTAAACCCGGTTGTGAAAATGAACCGAAAGTGGCATTCACGTGACGTGGGGCAGTCGTCGTCACGCAAACTTCACTCTCATTGGCTGACAATGCCGGTAAGTCACTCAACCTTGACTGCTGTCAACCTCACATCTGATTGGTTAAGAGACGTCCAGTGGCCCAACACCATTGGTCCAATTGTGTTTCTGCGCCTGTTCATGGCTCATTGCTCAAAGGTGCATCTGTTTGTTCCTGACAGGCAGCATGTACCCTAACCCCGCCCCCATCTTTATGTAAATCACATTGAGCCTGAAAGGCTGAGTGCCTGTCAGGAACAAACTCCGGCACCTTTCTCCCAGCGTGTTTGTTTGGATTTTTATATATAATAAATATCTTATATATATTATATATAAAAATCAATATATATATATATATATATATATATATATATATATATATATATATATATATATATATATATATATATATATTATAAAAACAATAATTAATGACATTAATAAATTATGAATATAATAAAATAATTAATAATAATTAATATTAAAAAAAATTATAATATTGTAACACATTGAATGTAAAAACAACATTGCAACGACACTATTACAACATTACTATTATTATTATTTAAACATTGTTTATTATGGTCAAACACTAGGGATTAGTTGTTATATTAAAAAAAATATTTAAAAGAAATGTGACAATAAAATATTGTAACATTGAATGTAACAATAACACTGCAGCTACACTATTAATTTTATTATTATTATTATTAATCTAGACCTTGTTAATTATGGTCAGACATTATATTTTCAAAGTATATAAAAAACAATAATAAGGGATGTACAGTAACATTGAATAATAACTATAATAATTGTCACAATAACACTGCAACTACACTACTACACTTCTGCAACTAC
>NC_068301.1:2852782-2875282 GCF_025860055.1 Xyrauchen texanus | reverse complement strand
CACTCACACAGACACTCACACACGCTCACACAGATACACTCTCACACACACACACACACACTCACAGACACACACACACACTCACAGGCACACACACACTCACTTACACACACTCACAGACACACACTCACTCACTCACTTACACAGACACACTCACATACACATACTCACAGAAACACACCCATACTCATACACACACAAATACACACACACACACACACACACACTGATATGTATATGTACCTCGGTATCAATACTAACTCCATACTAACCCATAGAAAACTACGATTTGTGATGAAATTACACAGAAAATGACTTGTCTAAAAGAACTGCATAAAGTCTTACAGATATAAATTATGCCTTTTCTTTTTTAATCGTTCTGGATTCCATGTTAAATGTTTTAATTAAATGTCGTGATCAAACTGTGTTAAAACAATTACATAATGTACAGATTTAATTATGAAAATATAATAATATTTCAACAATAATATATATATATTTATATTTATATATATTATTTCTGGTAAAAACTAAAAAGATGCACAGCAGAGCTTTACAGTATTAATAACAACATTAAATAAAAACAATCTGATTATCTGAGGCAAAATGCTGCTATGGCTGAATCACAACATGCTGATATTCAGTACACTTATGTGACATTACAGATAATAATATTAATAATAAAACCATTTCATATTATATTATTGTTATCGTGAGTATTATTGGGACTACTTTAAATATGACACTATTATACAGTTTTCAGTTTCACGCATCCGGTTGAATAGAGCTCTTATTTCAGCGGGACTTTTATTTTGAAAGACCTTTGAAGTTCTTCTTGTTTGTGAAGGGTTAATTATATCAAGCTTCCCGTGACTCGCGAGCTGAAATCTCTGAGCTGCAGCGGTGAAAACGGTCATTTGAGAGTTCACAGACGATTATACGCTAAACACACTGATCTACGGCAGATGGATACTATCGGACACACTGCATGAAAATCAAGCATCAGCAGTGTGTGTTGTGTTTGTGTGCACACCTGATTGTGTGTGTGTGAAGGAGATGATAGAGCAGAATGGAGCCTCTCACATGAGATTAAATTAAATTATATCTTTCTGCAGTTTAATGATCACACTTGGCCATATCAAGACTTTTTATTATTTTTATTTTCAAATGGATTTCATCTCAAAACTCTCACGTTACATTTTGCAAATGGCAGCATACGTTAATATGGTACTGAAATGAACAACAAGATGATATCGTACTGTTTAAAATTTTTTGGTATTACTATATTAAATTAGTTCCGGTATACTGCTCAACCCTAACACACAGTATGTACTGTTTGCGTGTGTCTGTATATATATTATATCTGTATATAGCTTTTGGTGCGTCTCAGTTTTTAGAGTCATAAATGGCACATTTTTAGGACGCTTTGTCAGGTTAAGCAGTAGAGGTGGGAAAAAATATCGATATGTTAAAGTGATATTTTTACTCGTAATATTGTATCGATATTTGCATGCCAAATAGTTATATTATTATTTACATTTTTCCACATTAACATTATGGTGATGGAGGGTAGAGTCACATGGGGTATCCTCCTCGTGGTGGTGATTAGTGGTTCTCTCAATGGGGCGTGTGGTGAGTTGTGTGTGGAACGTGGAGAGTAGCATGAGCCTCCACATGCTGTGAGTCTCCGCGGTGTCATGCACGAGTCACGTGATCAGATGCGCGGATTGACGGTCTCAGAAGCGGACGCAACTGACACTTGTGCTCCACCACCCGAATTGAGGTGAGTAACCGCACCACCACGAGGACCTAGTAAGTAGTGGGAATTGGGAGTTCCAAAATTGGGTAGAAAAGGGATACTGGAAACAGTACTCTTAAGTCCAGTGAGAAACATTGAGTGAAATATTGCAGTATATCGTAGTTTTGAATCGCAATACTCCATACAATAATATTGAATCATGACCTAAATATCCATATTATATCGTACCACCAGTTACCTTGTGATTCCGACCCCTTGTCAAAAGTTGTTGCAATTTGGAAAATTGCATCTCGAGATTCCTTCATTCTGTTGTGCTGTCAAGAACATGTGATGAATTCGGAAGAATTAATTGTTCATTGTCTCAAGCCTGAATTGCTCTGATAGTAGGAACACTATTTTAATGCGTTAAATCAACAGCCCTAATATTTATATGTATTCTGTTTATACTGTATACTATTTACTACTTATACACGCAGTCTTATGAAGTACTTTTATAAAACTCCAGGTTTCACTGTAAGGAAAAGAACAACCTGATCATTCTGCGAACTTTTGTGTTCAGTGGAAGAAAGAAAGTGACAACATGAGAATTGTCATTTTTGGGCGAACTATTCCTTAAATAAATATACAATAACTACAGAGGGACTGACTTTACACTGTGTATTGGTTTTGTATGATCAGTGCTGTTACCTGAATATAAATCCTGACACACATTTGGCCTTGAACCTGTAACAGCTTCATTCTGATCGCACCGGTTATTTTTATACGACCCCTAAGCCCCCACATGTACTGGAGTCTTTCCACCTGTTTGACTTACTTTCCTTTCCAATGAATGTTCAGGGACTGTCAGTATTTATCCTCTTCAACTCTAGGCCCTCCGGCGTGTCCAAAAGTGGGCGCTATATCACGGAAAATGAAAAGTCCCAAAATACATGTAAGTCAGGCATATGCTTAAAATGACAAAATAAGGCCTTAAACATTCCCGTCGCAAATAAGCTACGCCTAGTGATCATGTGGTAGAAATATGAATATGAATAAAAGTCTCTAAAAGTCTTGATTTTGTTGCTCTAATACCACAGTTTAAGGATTTTTCAAAAGAATCACAAAGTGATATACTGTATGTCATTTGCAAGCATCAAATACAAACGTCTCATTTATGCACCAATCACTGCGTCTGTAAGCTCCAAATAGTTACATACATTATATCTGCTTTTACCTTAGTTCCCTAAAAAATTAGCCTTTGTTTACTTGTTTGTGAGCTCGCTTGTTTGAATAATCCAATGTTATATTTTAGAAGTCCAGAACCAAATATGCGGTCCCGCAGGAAAAGCATGCTAAACAAATCATTGCAATAATATGTTATTGATTATTAATGTTTAAATGTTTTACATTATTACAAAGAAGAGGATCTCAGTTTTCTAATGACACCTAGATTGAGCTTGTAGTCCACTCAGAGGCCGAGATATTCAATAAAACAATGCAGGTGGTGCATGAACTGAACATGAGACTGAATGTCTATGGACGAGCACATCTGAGAGGGCTGTAATTCATTAGAGCACCACCTACATTTCAGATCGGCATTTTGTGATGGAAGGTGATAGAGGTAAAATAATTTTTTCTAGTACTTGCTGCCGTCTAATAGAATAAAATAAGACTATTTGGAGGGAGATGGGGTGAACAGAACTAGAATGACATGCTTACAAAGTTATGTATTCAAAAAAAAATATGAGACCAATTTTGGCAGTAAGTCTACAGTGTGTGTGAATGGTGAGATTTTAAATTTGAGGGCGAAAAATTGCTGACAGCAGCCCAAAAATGCTTTAGAGTTGAAGAATTGTAAATTCAAATTAGTTATATTTAAATAAAACATCTATGTATAATGAATGCATTATCATTTTTAGCAGTTTTAAGTTTACAATTCGTTAAATATTCGCTGTTGATGCACTAAGGGACCGTCTAAAAAGATCGCACACTGAGATAAAACGTTGCTCATTTATGGGATTTTTCGCACATTTTATTGTCTGCCAGGAAAAATGGTAAATGTATCAATTAGAAAAGTAAAAGCACTCCTCTCCTAAACATGCCGCATGATTTGAGGTGTTATTCATGTCTGTAGAACATACGTTGCGGGACGAGTTACACGCTGAACGTTTAATACTTGGAGTGGAGTGGTGGTGGCGTAGTGGGCTAAAGCACATAACTGGTAATCAGAAGGTTGCTGGTTCAATCCCCACAGCCACCACCATTGTGCCCTTGAGCAAGGCACTTAACTCCAGGTTGCTCCGGGGGGATTGTCCCTGTAATAAGTGCACTGTAATTCGCTTTGGATAAAAGCGTCCACCAAATGCATAAATGTAAATGTAATACTTGAGCAACACTAACAGCTTGTCGTTGTCTTTGAAACAGAGTGTGTGTAGAATAAAACTCACTATAAACTTCACTCTTGTTTGATGAACTCTTATCAGAGAGTGAATTCTGACCTCTGGAGCTCTCAGAGTGACCTTTGACCAACTAACAGTGTGTGCCAGGTCTATTGACACAGAACAGTGCATCCTGTGCAACCACCCTATAAATATACTGTCAATGACATTCACATTTAATACACTGCGGTCGAATCGGCCAATCCTGACCTATAATGACGTGTCAATCACAAGTGAATTTCGCATCTGTCAAAAACGATCAGCGAGTCGTCAAGTTTCTCTTCTGTACAGTAATGAGAAGTCAAACATGTCTGAGGATTATTTTAATGAACCCTCAGAAGTGTCAAATGTCCTCTAAAAATAAACATCTATTTCACCCTGAACCGCTGAGAAAATGGAGCGCAATCTTCAAAGCCGCCAAGAGTCAATCACAGTTTCTAAAACCAGTATTGATCCTCGTTGGCGTGCTCCGTGGGGTTTTACTTTTAATGCATTTATAACACTGTGTGAAACCATGTCATTCCCATGGAATATCCTCAGATGCTTTGAGTTAGTTCATGAATAATTATGAAAGTGGAAAAGCAACTGGCTGCGAGAGATTTCGGTCGGGGAAAATAGATGGAGCACCTACAGAGGACAGTTCGGTTTTGCTTCAATATCGTTATGGCAACATCGAAAATCGAGCCAAGACTTCTTATACTGATGTTATATCAAGAGGAACAATCCTATTTTTTAAACTCATGATTTTACCGTTTATTGTTTACCTAAGCGTCGAAGTGAAAAAAAGAGGTACATTAGCAAATATGAGCGCAGTGCTTGTAATTAGAGGCAATGATTGTACCGATTAATCGGTGCCGATAGTTGCCGATAGTTCCTCTAAAAATTATGTATTTTAAATTGAAGTCCGGGCATGTGAAGAAAAATGTGACTATATAGAAACGTCCCGTGTCAGCACATACATGTTGTCTCCAACATCATATTGTAAATAATAATACATAGGCTATAAAAAGCTTAATTTGGTAAATATAGAGCATTGTAACAGATTCTACGTCATTTCAACATAAAGAGTCCCTGGTGTGTTTCAGGCTTGTTTAGTGTTAAAAGTCCCATGATATGCACCCAAACTTATTTTTTTAGGAGCGAAGTCTCGAAGAGGCTGTAGCCCCGATCGCATCTGTTAGTTATTATTATTATTCTGGCTGGGAGTCTATGGCAGCCCATAGAACGGTACGTAGGAAAATGATGAAATTTGGCACACTGATAGGGATGGTCATGAACATCCCCCATACCAAATTTGGGGTCTCTAGGACATACACTATAGCGCCACCACCATGTCAAAAATACAATCTTTGGGCGTATCTTTTGAACCATTTGTCCTAGAGTCATAATTCTTACTTTTGTCTGATTACTTTCCTCTTGATGATCCCAATGAGCCCCTTACATTAAAACTCCGCCCATTACAGTGGCCGCCACCTAGGATTATGATATTTACAGTTTCACATTCTTTAAACTTGGTCTGATTTTCCCAAACAATGGCTCAAAATAATCTCCAGAATGAGCCGCACTGATGTAACTTCACTTCATTTAGATTTTTGCAATTGCTGAACGGTCACAGCATCGTGAAGTTAATGAGGTCGACATGAAATTAAGGCAAAATCTTTGCAACACTTTGACATATCGAAACGAAACTTGGTATGCTTCATAAGGACCATAATCTGAGGGTGCATGCAGAGTTTGGAGACAGCGCCCCCTATGGGTCAAAAGATATAAAAATGGCCATTTTTGATTGTATTTTTATACCGAATTTCCTAAATTCATGAGATTTGTGTCTGTGGATTCTGTGGGTCATGAGGATTCCAACAATACCAATTGTCCCCATATCAGCCGTACTGCCTTTCCGCCATATTTGATTTTATTCAAATGCAAATATCTTTTGAAGGCCTTGTCGGATTTCAATGAAAATTGGCATGTGTCTTTGGCATGACGTCCTGAGGCTACCTGAGCAGTTTGGAAACAGCGCCACATGGTGGTCAAAATGCTTGGTGAATTTAGACAGGGCTTAACTGCTGTGTGCAGCTATATTTTCTGATTATTATTGGGATTTTGGTTGAAAAATAATCAAAATCTGGTATTTTATTCGTTTTAAACTCTGGCCTCAATGTCGGTGCCAACTAAGAAAATGTTGTAACTATTGGCCGATTAATCGGTTATCAGCATTTTCCACCACCTAAGTTATTGATATCGGCAAAATCCACTATCGGTCAACCTCTACTTTTATTGACTGAAAGACCAAGAAATATCTTGTTAATTTACACTATAAATGACGAAGCTAAATGTAACATTTATTAATCGGTTTGTTGTTAATTTACTGTACATTAAAAGTTGTTAAATAATGTTCTGTAATTGATGTCAGTAACTGATGAACTAAAACACAAGTAAGAATTTGCAGTTTAGGTCTGTTATAATTAATTATAATATGAAATGGCTAACAAGTAATAAAATTAAATATAAAAATGGCTAAAATTAGTCATTTTATTTACAGAAATCGCCAAAAACAAAGCAAAAAAGCAATGCAATAGACGCTGCGGTATTGGTATCAATATTTACGATATTAGCATTGATAGCACTTAGCATCGGATCGAAAATAAAATAAGTGGTATTGCCCATGACCAATATGAACTTAAACACATACTAATCAAAGACTGTTTAAGACAAAACTTTAAAACGTATTGAGCTGCCTACCTAAACAACAGTTTAATGCTTATTAAAGTATAGCCTCATTAGCTTAGCATCATGCTAACTGTAAACTGTACTGAAATCTATTTTGAGTCTCCTGTAGAGGTCGATAGGTATATCGGTTTTACAGATTAATCGGTACCGATAGTTGCTTTTTAGAATAATCGGTTATCGGACAAAAAAATAAAATATTTAAAAAAAATATTATTAATTTGAAATGTTATTAAAAAAAGACACATATAAGAGTTCATTTTTTGTTTCCCTTGTGTGTTTGTGTGAGCACAGACATTTCAAAATAAGAGTTCCCGGTCCATTTCGGGCTTGTTTATAATCAAAAATAATCCAGTGTTATGCACCAAATCTTATTTCTTTTCTGGTTTTTATTGGGATTTTGGTTGCACAACAAACACACTGGAATTTTGCTAATTTTGGACTCTTGCAACCTCTATATCTGTCAACACATTTATTTTATAATTTAATAAATGTATTTTTTTAAACTATTATCCGATTAGTAGGTTATCGGTCATTTTCACCACATAAATTATTGTATCGGTAAAATCCACTATCGGACAACAATCTAGTCTCCTGAGCGTTTTCCGTGGCGCACGAGTTGATGCTTATATTGAGCATTTCAAATCAGTCACTCATTCATTCATTTCGGTTAAGATGCCGCCTGTGTGGACGGTAGATAGCAAGTTAGCTTGCTAGCTTTTGGAACAGATCTTGTGTTTGTGAATCGTGAAAATATCCAAAAATAGGAGTTGCACAACCTTCAAAGGAATATTGCGTTCAATGCAAGTTACGCTCAATAGACAAAATTAGTGGAATAATCTTGTTTAGCACAAAAATATATTTAGACTCGTCCCTAAAAAACAAAAAAAAAGCAAAAATCTGTGTTGCACTTACAATGGAAGTCAATGGGGCCAATCCGTAAACGTTAAAATACTTACTGTTTCAAAAGTATAACCACAAGACGTAAACAATATGTGTGTTAGCATGATTTTAATGTGATAAAATCACTTACTGCATCTATGTAAAGTTATCTCCGATTTTACAACTTCAATGCCATGACAATATAACATCAACAAACCCTAAAACGACATTTAAACAACTTTACAGCTCAAATAATACAAGAGTTTTAACAGAAGAATTAATGCAAGTGCATTTATAAAATTATAAGCGTCACATTTCTGCCTTTAAACCCTCCAAAATTTGGCCCCATTGACTTCCATTGTAAGTGCCTCAGTGGGACCTTTTTGCTTTCTTAAAAGAAAAGGAGGAACGAGTCGAAATTAATGTGTGTGGTATTCAATGTTATGCCACAAATGCTGATGATTAAAATTAACTTGTACTGAACCCGGAATATTCCTTTAAGTTATTAGCATAGGGTGGAAGTATGAGCACAGTCAGTTAGCCATACGCTTTTAAATAGGTCAGAGTTGAGTTTGGCAGCGTTCCCAACACGGCTCTAATCAATGGCCTTTGGAACGGAAAGTCTTCCAGCAAATCTCTTCTTCAATCAACTTTTGAATAAAATAAAACCTTCGGGTTCTTTTGCATGTAATGCGTGAAATGAGCCAATCGTGGGGAATTTAGTCTAAATAAAGTTGATGTAACATTCAAAACAAGATTTGCATTTGTTGACTTGCTGTTAGAGGAATGCAGACGATGCACGTGAAAGATCACTGAACAGGGTGCATGATAGAAAACGATGTAATTACTGTAATGCTCTGAAATATGTGTTTACAGCTGTTTATCAGGTGTGAGCGCAGGTTAATCAGAGGTTTATCTCAGTTGAGGAGGTGATGTGGACTTTGTTCTCTGCTTGTAGAGAACAGAAATAGTGACTATTACAAAAGGAAAACAATTGATTTGATTCATGTAGAACACAGAATAGGACATCGGCAGTATGTCTGTAAAAGTTGTAGGCTTGCCACCCGTCCAGGATGTTCCAGGAGAAATGAACTTCCATCCCGGGACGCATCCTGATAGGTTACTCAGCCATGAACAATTCGAGGCACCTTTGTACAACAGGCGTATTTTCACGACACGTTCAGACTATTTTTAAGATTTACACATTTGAGTTTCAGAACAAAGTGAATTGAATCCTGTGGTCTTTAACTTCAATTAAATTAGTAAAATAAAATATCTAAGAACTTTTTTTTTTTTTTTTACTTAATTTTGTTAAAGATTGCTCAATTCAATTTGATGGAATTTTTTATGAATTTGAAACACGTAAATCCGTTAATGCGTTCTCTTAATCTGGAAAATAATTTTTGGGTGAATGTTTATGTACATTTATTTGATTTCCTTTGGTTTAAATGAACAAATGTTTTTTTTAATTTATTTATTTATACATAACTTGAATAAGTAAATAATGTGTTAAACCTGTACACACTGCAACTAATGATTATTTTGATAAACGATTATTCGACTATTCGGCGATTATTACAACGATTAATCGTTAACTCTTAACCGATTATTCAGCTTGTGGCCGACTTAAAATATTGTATTTAATGCGCTTACTAACAATAAAGAGGACAAAATCATCTTTTAAAAACACCTATAAATGACATTCACTGAATTAACTGGGAAAAAACACTTTTTATCAAGTTTAATTCAGTAAAGAAATTCTCTGCAAAAAATCCCATGTAATGTTAAATTAGATAAAATTAAAAAAAAAAATAATAATTGTCGACAATTTTTTTTATGTTTTTCACTTTTAAATTTCATAACAAAATTCCATCAAATTAAATGGAACAAAATAAGTATAATAAGTTGTATTATTTAAATTTGTTCAAAAATGTGTGAAATTGTATTGATGAAATTTAAACACGTAAAAATAGTCTAAAATATGTTTTGAGTATATTGACGTTATTGATTGATTGATTTGCCATTTATGCAATAATTTCCATATCAAACAAGGATCATACGATGGCCAGCAGTTCTTCGGCCACTGATCAGGTGTCCAGGAATTTTCCAGGGCCGAGGTGGCAACCCTAGCTAGTTATATTAACTATTATTTCTCCAAGTCAATTAGGCACAAATCTTTAAGTCTTCCACCGTTAATGTCCAGGAAAAAGGGGCAAGTTGTCATCATGTGAACCGGAATTAAATAAGCTATTAGTGACATTTCATCTTAATTTAAATAGTCAATCTGGGGGTCTGGGTATCTCAGCGAGTATTGACACTGACTACCACCATGGGCGTGCTGAGTGACTCCAGTCAGGTCTCCTTAGCAACCAAATTGGCCCGGTTGCTAGGGAGGGTAGAGTCACATGGGGTAACCTCCTCGTGGTGGTGATTAGTGGTTCTCTCAATGGGGCGTGTGGTGAGTTGTGTGTGGATCGTGGAGAGTAGCATGACCCTCCACATGCTGTGAGTCTCCTTAGCAACCAAATTGGCCCAGTTGCTAGGGAGGGTAGGGTCACATGGGGTAACCTCCTCGTGGTGGTGATTAGTGGTTCTCGCTCTCAATGGGGTGTGTGGTGAGTTGTGTGTGGATACCTTTAACAGTAGATACTGAGATATATGTTGCACGAATGGATATAAATGAACTGCAAATGCATTAAATCAGTTTTCTTGCTTCTGTTGACAGGTTTTGACCAATGCACGGCTTTTCCTGGAGAACCTTATAAAGTAAGTATATCATTAACACTTTGTTCTTTAATTCATAAATAACTTGCCATGGTAATTTGATTAATCGTGCTCAATGAGTCACTAATTTCTGGTTAATGATTCAGTGTAAATGTCTAAGTTAGGCGGATAATGAATATGCCCAGCAGGAAGTAAACGCATGTCTTTAGTTACTTGTCATTAAGCAAACGCTTTTATCCAAAGCAACATACAGTACACTAATGGCAGGGACATTCCCCTTAGAGAAACCTGGTATTAAATGGCTTGTTTAGGGATGCACTAATAATGGAGAAAATCTGCGATTTTCCAGTTTGTTGGATGCCTCCAGCAGCTGTTAAAGTCATGAGCTTTGGGTTGAGGTTCACATTAGAAACATTGCTCTAGTGATGTTTTCCAGTGCACCAACAAAACGTCTCTTTGTGGCCGTTTTTAACCTCAATCCATTTTAACCACTATATTAATTGCTGTTTTCTAAGGAAGCTCTAACCAAGCTAAACATATTGTGATGAAAGACATAAATGAGCTGGTAAAGAGACAGTCATGTTAATCTAATACACTAATAGTTGAAGTTTTCTTATTAAAAATACAACCAATTTACATGAAAAGTCAACCAATGCTTTTGCGGAAGCCACCAAAACAACGTTGTAAAACGGTCAATGAGAGACATTGTGGTGGTTTTCGGAAAATGGTTTTAGAGTGACCGTTCGACTGTGAGAAAGCAAAGACCATCAACCTTGGTTTGTGTGGACTAGAGATCGACTGATAGGGGATTTTGTCGATAGCTTAGTTGGTGGAAAAGGCCGATAACCGATTAATCGGCCGATAGTTTTCAAAATCAGTTAATAGAAAGTTTAAAGTATTTTTTCCTAACTATGACAGGCAAAGACATTCTAAGACTCCAAAATGAATACATTCCCAGATGCAGTTAATTGTAGGGATGCGTCAATACTATTTTTTCCCTCCCGATCCAATTCCGATACCGGACCTCTCAATATCGGCTGATACCGATCCTATACCAGTGCTGTTGTTTTCTTAGCAACTTTAGACTATCTATACCTCGCTGTGTGGATTTATTTGTGGGCACTTTGTAAAAAAAACTATTTAACAATCTAGGTGTTGGATTGGTGCAGCCCTAGTTTATTTAATGATAAACTATAAAACAATAATAATCCAAAACAGTTAAACCTTAAACTCACTGCTGGGGACTTTTATTTGGAAATAACAAAGACATGGTTCCGTTGTAACTATAGAGCTACAATATAACTAAGATATAACTAGACAACATGCAATTTAGAACTTTAGAATTTAGGTAGACTGATATATCGGTTTAACCGATTAATCAGTCCTGATAGTTGCTTCTTGGAACAATCGGTTTTCTGCATAGATTATTGCTGATAACTGATTGGTCCAAAAAGCAACTATCAATACCGATTAATCAGTTAAACCGATATATTGTTTTACTCTAATGTTCCTAATTGAATGCTCTATAGTTATATCTTAATTATAGAGTATTTTGCAGATAACTGATTGCTCCAAAAAGCAACTATCAGCACTGAGAAATTAGAGAGCTAAGGCCAAAGTATACTTTGTTTTTCTGCGTGCTGGTACGTCTCGCATGATGCAAATTTTCTCATCAGCACAATAGGCTACGCACAAATTGTTCATGTGCATTCTATTTGTTTTCTATACACGTGGACAGTCCTCGTCTGTGTGCGTCATCTGCCAATGCACCTGCTGTGGACTTACTAAACATGATCACAAACCAGACATTAGTGCGTATGAAGCAAATGCGTCCGTATGGGCTCACCAACTTTGGAGCAGTGTTGAAGCGGGTTTCGCCAGGGCGCCAAACGAGCTTGAACGGCTACATATATAGCAATGGCATAATAGCTGTATCTATAAATAGTATGATATTATGCGTTTCCAATCTCAGTGACATTGTGCTCTCTTGTATACTGCACATAATGGGACATTTTGTATTTTATCCGGGTATTCTACATGCATGCATAGAGAGAATTCACATACTGTTCACAGTTTACATAATCAATACTGCAGTATAGTTTGCAATTCTGAACATGTTTGTCTTGTCTTTAGATATGGCATACTGGTGGATCCCATCCAGGTGGTGTCTCTCTTCTTAAAGGACCCCTATAGCTGGCCTGCGCTGTGCCTGATCATCGGTAAGACACATTCCTGTTCATTCAATCGTGTGCCTTTATTTGCGTACATGCTAAAGACATAATTTCATCCCATAATCACAGTTTCTGTCATGCACAATGTGTAATGTCTATATTTCCTGCATGTGGCAAGTCCAATCATTGCGTTTGCATTTGCAGTGTCAAACGTGTTTATAATGGCAGCGCTGTACACTGAGAGAAGACTATCTGTGGTGAGTTATAAGCAATATGACCTGGATGGTTCATCTGATTGACCTTTAAAAAAAGACACTTGATTATTATAGTTTTTCTTTCTGTGATTATAATGCAGGGCTCCTTTTCTGAGGGTACTGGAACATTCCTTCATTTTGCCAATCTTGCAGCACTTTTGTGTTTCCCAGCCGCTACAGTTCTCACCGTGACCTCCATGACCCCAGGTATCATTAACATGTTGCACATATGTATATTGTAAAGGCATTATACTGCATTATACTGATGTGGCAAAATGTTCTAGAATTGTGTTGCTTTAGTTTAGTAAATTGAACAAGCAGCAAAAAAATCCTTGTTTTGAGTGTATATCCGCTGTGTGTTTCAGTGGGCGGTGCTGCGGCGTTGGGGGTCTACACAGTTCTCTTCCTAAAACTCTACTCATACAGAGACGTCAACAAATGGTGCAGAGAGACAAGACGCGCCAAAGCCCGCACCCTGTCCCGCTCGCATTCTCGTGAGTCTCACCTTCATCTTGCGCTCACGCCACTGGCACACAAATGCCCAATAAAGCACCATTATAGTATCCTAACAGTGAGGAACAGTGTGTGTTTGTTTAAATATGTGATATTGTAAATAGATGCAACACACACACAAACAGACCTGCTGATGTTGCACTGTACTACCACCTGCTGGGTGATTTAAGAGCAAAACAGACAATTATTATTTTATAGAATATATAAGCTAGTCATAGACGCATTCTGACATGTGTCATGGCAAGCTTGAATATGCAGGATATTCATTTTCAGGTGAAGATATTGAACTATCCTTTTGATATTTTGACAGTGTTTATTTCATTTTAAACGTCTTTTGTTGTTTGGTCTCTTTTGATTTGCGTATGTTAAAGTTGAACTCTCTTTTACAGTTCCGTCTGTTCACAGAGCGAATGGCACAACCGCAAACACACACGCGACATATCCGGGCAACCTCACACACAGAGGTCAGTCTGTTTCAAGGGTTTACACGAAACCTGTCAAGAACATGTCATAAATCCTATAAATACAAATAAATGAATAAAAAAGAAGATAAAAGCCAGTTATGGGGAATTATTAGGGATTTATTTAGGGATTGTGACATTATTTTCATGACAAATAAAGCACATTTTCCTGTTTCAGTGGCATACCCAAAGATAAAAGCTTATAACTCGACAAAACGAAAAACAAGGAGGGTATCATTGTAAATAAAAATGTATGATATAGATTGATACATTCTGAGAGTCTCTAAGAAATTCCTGAAAATTTTAAATCAATTTGTTTTTTTTTTTTCTGATTTGACATTATATATATAAGACGGCGCCGAAAAACTGCCTTTGTTGTGTTCCCAATCATGTCGACTGTATCTAAGAAAAATGTTTGTGTTGATACGACAAAGCAATCAAAAGTTACAACATTACAAATATAATGTATCATAGTGTCCAAAAGCATCTCCAAACAAATAAAAGATAATAATTGTACATAAGAACTAATTCCACATGCAAACACAACAATGACTAAAGGTTAGCATAGCATGCAGACATGATTTTAGTCATGAGATTTCACAGAATGAGTTTCATTCTGTGTCATTTGAGTCATCATTGAGTCTGTGTCGTGTATTTGGCGCCATCTCCTGGTGGTCATATGTAACATTGTGCTTCATGTGGATTATCTAATGATCTATACATCTGATTATCTTGTGTGTGGACTCGTTTGAAAGATAATCACCTCCTCTAAGTAATGATATGTGATATTTTATGTTCAATTTATGTTTCGTGAAGTTATAAGCAAAAACGCTGCATATAAACAACACCAACGTAATTGTCAAAGACATATAATTAACTATTACTCGCAATATTTTTGTCTGTAAGTAAAACAAATAGTCTGGTTGTATTTTACTCTTTGAGAGCTTTCAAACAACATGACACATGAATATTAGATAAGTGTCATGTTTTTATTGATTACAATAAAATGTGCGATTTGTTTATTTTTAATAATCAATTCGGAACACTTTAAAATTTGTCTGTAAATATCAAAACACTTGTTCAGTTTGTTTTTCTCGCATGAGCTGAGCTTAAATGGTTATTAACTTTATTTTTTTTTAATGCATTTTTATTACTATAACGCTAAATATTATAATATTCAAATCGTAAAGTATTTATATACACAGTATGCTACCTTTAATTTCAAAATACATAAGAATAAAATGACTTTATTACAGTAATAAGAATCAATTTGGGAAGAAATGAGCTGCATTGTCATGAAAATAATGTCACAAAAAGGCTTTTTTTATTCAAAACATAATTTGCTTCCTTCTGATTTTAGGGTGAAATGTGACCTGAACGTGTTTACATGAGATTTACCCATGACTTCTGTAATTACAGTATAAACAGAACTCGAGAGGCTTCAATTACTGAAGCATTTGAGCTCATTAATTATGAAAAAGTCACAAATGTATTTTGCATTATGTAACAAATTAGCTCATGTGAATTAACGACCTCGGCCATCTATCAACACTGTTTTCTCTTTGAATCACGCAGCTATATTTATGCATTTATATTTTACAGACATGTATTATTTTATTTTTGCTCCGACTCTGTGTTATGAGCTCAACTTCCCGCGGTCTCCACGGATACGGAAGCGTTTCTTGCTGCGACGATTGTTCGAGATGGTGAGTGTTATGATGTCATAAAGAAACGCAGATGTTTTCAAACCTGAGACTAATATTTACAACAGATGTATGAATATTACCTAATATGAAGAAAATCACTTTTCTTTCTTGCAGCTGTTTTTAATACAGTTAATGGTTGGATTAATACAGCAGGTATGTATTTTATTAGTATGTTAAAGCTCATCTGTATATTTAAAGTATATTTGAATGACACTCTTTTGTCTTTTTATAGTGGATGGTGCCTACTATTCAAAACTCAATGAAACCCTTTCAGGTAAAATCTTTTTTTATTATTATTATTATTTAGTTATAATTTTGCATCACAGGCATGCATCACTATTACTATGTCGAATTAGTGATTTGAACAATCCCATAACACAAGTATTACACTTCCAGGGTTCCCGTTTGTCCTTAAAAAGTCTTAAAATGTCATAAAATTTAAGGCCATAAAAATGTTTAAATATCTTAAATAGTACAATGAAAGTCTTAATAATCGTTCAAAGAGGTCTTAAATTTAGGGACAGAAAAGTAGGAATCGCAACATGGCCAAATGTACTCATTAACCTGGGAAAGGCTGTGATTTAATTCAATAAATCTGTGGTCTGTATGTGCTGCACACTTCAAAGGGAAGACGCGACACTGTTGCACGTTCTCCAAGCGCGTGGGGAACTCATGATACCAAGCGTGCCGCACAAGCCCTCAAAAGTGAAGCCAAAACGTCTCGATCGCCCCCCGGTGACTGGTCCTAGTATAGGTCATAAACCCCGCCTCCCCATGTTATTCAACGGGACGTGAGACCAACTAAACTATTAAATTACACTTCACATATCTTTTTTCCAAAGATAGTTTCTGTCATTTACTGTCGTTTCTATCACGTTGATGTCATTTCAAGTGTTTGTTTTCAAAATAAGTTTGTTTTTAGTTATTTGATGCTATAAAAACGGTGCTGTGACATCATGATTGACAGCTGTGATTGACAGGTTCTCTGAGCGAAGTAGTCACTGAAGCACCAACTGACTTTTTTGGGATCTTCAGAGGACTGAGGAGATTGGAGCTTTAAATGTAATATCTAAATTTCTATAATTAATTATTTCACACCGTCATAAGTCAAAAGTCAAAAGTGCAGGGGCGTGTGCTTGCGATTGATTCAGCGAGAGTGAGGGCGGGGCCTTGATTTCGCGGCTTTACTTCCTGCTCACTACTGCGCAGGTCTGGTCCCGAAATCGCAAATGCGCAGACTCAAGTCCCAAGATGTCAGCGCCATATCGGGACACTGGCGGCTTCAGTTCTCACCAATGGAAAAGAGCGAAGGGGCGTCGTCCATCTTTTTTTTACAGTCTATGCATGATACGCGGTTTCAGAGCTGATAAAATCAGTTAATTACTGCTTATTTTAGTTTTTTGACGATGTTTATCATACAGCGTGTATATAGTAATGAGATGCGTATATAAAACTATTTTCATATGATCTGGTTGAATATGGCTCTTCTTTTTTAACAGGACATGGATTTCTCTAGAATGGTTGAACGACTGCTGAAACTCGCCGTAAGTGACGAAACGGACACAAACAGACAGACAGGATAATGGCAGACTTACGGCTTTCTGTCGCCAAGACTTCTGTTGCTATTTCTGCTGTTGTTGCCATAGCTACTGTTGCTACAGCTTTCACTTTTATACCTGATGTTGCTACAGTGTTATGCGAAATTCAGGCCCACTTTGGACTGAAAATGCCTTTTAGGATATCGTTCTCTATCGACGGTTAATCAAAAGTTGGCTTGAATTTCACACCACAATGGCTAGTGTTGTTTTGATTGATGTTTTGACATGTCTGTGGCCCCTCCTCCTCAGAGTGTCTGATGGCACAAGCCCCTCCCCTTCTCCCTGTGCCTCTACAGGTGCCCAATCATTTAATCTGGCTCATCTTTTTCTATTGGTTTTTCCACTCCTCTATGAACTTCGTAGCTGAGCTCATGCAGTTCGGAGACCGCGAGTTTTACCGGGACTGGTGGTGAGTTCATCTTGAATTTCCTAGGCTCTCATCATTTACTCACCCTCATGCCACCCCAGATGTGTGTGACTTTCCTTCTTCTGCAGAACACAAATGAAGGTTTTTAGAAGAATATCTCAGCTCTGTAGGTCCATACAATGCAAGTGAATGGTGACCAGAACTTTAAAGCAACATAAAAGTAATCCAGTGGTTTAATCCATGTCTTCAGAAGAGATATGATAGGTGTGTGTGAGAAACAGATCAATATTTAAGTCCTTTTTTACTATAAATCTCCACGTTCACTTTCACATTCTTCTTTCGTTTTTGGCGATTCGCATTCTTTGTGAATATCACCACCTACTGGGCAGGGAGGAGAATTTATCATAAAAAAAGGGCTTAAATATTGATCCACACCTATCATATCACTTCTGAAGACATGGATTAAACCACTGGATTACTTTTATGCTGCCTTTATATGCTTTATGGAGCTTTGTACCCCATTGACTTGCATTGTATGGACCCACAGAGCTGAGATATTCTTCTAAAAATATTTTCAGCAGGAGGAGGAAGTTGAACTGTTCCTTTAAACAATATTACAGTAACCACAACATTTACCATCATTTTATGTACATATTTTAACTATGATATTCATAGTACCTTAGTAATGAAAACCAAACATGGTTACTATAGTTACACTATGGTTAATGGAAGGCCGACCGATAGTGGATTTTGCCGATACTGATAGCTAAGGTGGTGGAAAGGGCCGATAACCGATTAATAGGCCAATCGTTTTTAAAATCGGTTAATGCAATGTTAAAAAAATATCGGATTCTTACCTTACTATGACGGGCAAAAACATCGACGTTACAAGAGTCCAAAATGAATAAAATCCCAGATGCATCTTCCAGAAAATCCCAGAATTGTTCAACCAAAATTGCAAGAGTTGCGTACTTCTGTACTACTCACTATTTCTGCCATAGACAGATATGGATTTCCAAACTCAGCTGTGATTATTATTGGGATTTTGGTTGAACAAATAACACATCTGGGATTTTATTAACGGGACTCTTATTTTGAAATGACGGAGACTTGGATCCATGATAATGCTCTATATAATTAAGATAAAGAGCATTCAATGTAGACTCGTCATTATCTAATCGAAACAACGAAATGTGCTTTGAATACAGACGAGTACCTTCAATGAGGACGATGTAGATATGGTCAATCTCCACGAGGTGTCAGTGATTGTTTTTATTTCCCCTTTAGAGGCCGCCATTATAACTGTATAATAATAATAAATTAACTAGATAGGTACATTTCCTGAAGAAAATGTGAGTGGTGCTTGCCGTGGCAAAACTCATCATATAGCATTTTATAACTTGTTGCTAAGCACTTAAATAATGGTAATAGAATGTTGTTAGCATGTGTTTTTCTTGATGGTAGCATGTAAGTGTTATGTTTGTGTTAACATGATGCTAGCAGGTTTTTAGAATATTTTAGCACTTCGCTAGGCGATGCTAGCATGTGTTAGCATAATGTTAGCACGTTTTTAGCATGTTTTAGAATGTCGCTAGGTGATGCTAACATGTGTTAGCATGATGCTAGCACGTTTTTAGCATGTTTTAACACTTAGGCAAGCACCACTAATAAAAACTATCGGCATCGATTTTTGCTGATAACAAAGTTACAAAAAGTACATATCGGCACCGATTAATCGGTTAAGCCGATATATCGGTCTACCTTACCACAAATTAACCATAGTGTTACTATAGTAAAACAAACCATGCTTTTTACAGAATGATACGGTCGTTATTACCCTTATTTTGGTTTTCATGTGTTATTACAAATAGCATGATTACAATATGGTAAATGTATTTATCCAGATGGATAATATAAATTCTCGTCCTCTCGTGTCAATGAGTGAATGCCGTTTCACATTGTGTTGAGTGTTTCCGACCGTTCAGTTTCACTGTAAATGATTGCCGTTGTATTTGCAGGAACTCTGAAACAGTCCCATATTTTTGGTCGAACTGGAACATTCCTGTACACAAATGGTGTCTACGGTGAGTCAGCAGTATAATGTAGCAAGTCAAAATAGCTTTGCGTTTATATCGTCGATTAGCAACATTTTAGTTTGACGTGTGTTTGTTGAGTAATGTGTCTCTTTCTTCCCTATAGACACTTTTATAAGCCCATGTTGGTGAAAGGCATTAATAGGTTACCGGCTCAGATTGCTGTGTTCTTCCTGTCTGCGTTTTTCCACGAGGTTATAGTTTTATAATTGGATTATAATTTACCATTTATTTTGTCCACAATGGTTCTGACAGTGTGTTTTGTTTAATTTCTGGCAGTATTTGGTGAGCATTCCCCTTAAGATGTTTCGGCTGTGGGCATTCTTGGGTATGATGTCACAGGTGAGTCTTAAAGGGGCAGTTCACCCAAAAATAAAAATTCACTCATTGTTTAAACTTTACTCACTCCTGTGTTGTTATAACCCTGTGTGACTTTCTGTCTTGTTCTGAACACAAAGGGAGAAATTGTGCATAAATGTTGTGCTCAGTGATGTCATACAATGGCAGTTTATGGTGACACCTCTTCAAGCTTCAAAAGAACACAAAAGTATCTTTCAGAAGACTAATTAATTATTCATGAGCTCATGATTGTTATGAAAGTATACGATAAGATTTTATGAGAAATTAAATCTAATGTGTTATTTAGTTTAAATGTCACTGACCGTTGATCTCCTGTGTGCGTTCATGATAGGACACGAGAGCAACAGTTCACACAGACCCCTCATGACATTGGGGGCGTTCAAGCGAAAACTCGTTTGTTTATCTAAAAACAGTGATAGTGACGACAAAACACAACTGCACAGAGAGCAGAACTTACTAAACATGTCTGAAGAGTTTGTAGTCGAAGAATTTATATTTTTAATAAAGGAGTATTTGGAAATCAAACAGAAACATAAAGGAGCTACAGGATGCCACAGTCACACCGTCTGCTAACCTGACGGCAAACGACAAGCGATAGAAAATATCATTTTTAAAGTAATCAGAGTTTTTGTCCTAACCAGCAGTGACGAGCGACGGTACATTTTATCAAACACTTGTTTTCTATTTTCGTATTGCACGGGGGTAACTCCTAAAAAAATTATTTAAAAATAAGGCTGGGCATAGAAATGCATCAATTCTTGGACTACAAACACTTCTATCTATTCTCATGAATAATTAATTAGACTTCTGAATGATACTTTAGTGTCCTTTTGAAGTTTGAAGAGGTGGTCACCATAAACTGCCATTATATGATATCACTGAGCACAACATTTATGCACAATTTCTCCTTTTGTGTTAATAATAAGAAAGGCATATAGAGTTATAACAACAGAGGGGCGAGTCAATTTTAAACAATGACTGAATTTAAATTTTTGGGTGAACTATCCCTTTAAATACCTGATCTTGTCTATTTAAGTAAAAGTTCACCCAAAAATGAAAATCAGATCATTATTTACTCACCCTCAAGTCATTGTCAAGCTTCAAAAAAGGACAAAAAACATAATGTAAGCACCATAAAAGTAGTCCATACCACTCGTGCGTTATATTCCAAGTCTGTGCAGAAAAGACTGACTTTTAAGTTGTTATTCACTGACAATCTTCACCTCCGCCCAAGCACCTTGTGTATGCCTTACAGCATATACTGTAAGATTGGAACAAGGTTCATTTAATCTCAAACGTTTCCTTATTTCACAGTGTGTTTCCTGTTTCAGATCCCACTCGCCTACTTTGTGGGTCGATTCTTGACAGGAAACTATGGCAATGCCGCTGTGTGGATGTCGCTGATCATCGGCCAGCCGGTCGCCGTGCTTATGTACGTCCATGACTATTACGTGCTGAATTCTGTGGCCTTGAGGCAGGACGATGCACCATGACGTGACGTTCTCTATAATATCCGAGATGTTGAATGTAAAAGCGATGCATATATTTTTACAAGGGAAATGACACGTTTTTAACACAATAAAAGGCCCATTTTTTTAAAGGCACTTGGACGGAGCAGTGCGAGTAGTCGTGTGTTTTATCATGTGCAATCGTAATTGAAACACTGCCAAGCCAAAGCAACACAACAACACCTTCTCACTTCTGTTTCATACTTGAAACGTTCCTACAACATTGATCAATGCAGAGGCACAAAATGAAGTGCCAAAAAAGTGATGTTGTTCGTTATTATTTTTCAGTTTTTTTCTTCAGTATAAATCGAATGTTTTTATGATTTGTGATCGAATCAGGTTTTTGCACTTTATTTGACAATGCATGAAGTGTGTCATTGTTTTACCTTAAAGAATGCAAGTTTACTTTCAACTTAAATAAGTATTCATTTTAAGAATGTACCTGCTTTTACAATGGCAAGAAAAAGTATGTGAACCCTCTGGAATTACCTGCATTTATGAACAGATTTGTCCGAAAATATGGTTTGATCTTCATCCACAATCGTTTTGAACTAATATTGTTCTTGCACATTTTGAATACATCATTCAAAAATTCACAGTGCAGGTTGGAAGAAGTATGTGAACCCCAGAGAGTCAGGAGTTGGCAAACCTTCAGAAACGAGATCGGAGGTGCGGGTTAGAGCTACTTTGACTTATAAAAAGCACTCAAACATTTTGAGTTTGCTATTCACTAGAAGCATCTGCTGATGTGGACCTTTTTAGCTGACCTACAATCAATAATTGTTGCTTTGCCTAAAGCTGGAAAGGGCTACAGAGTTATCTTGAAGAAACACTTGCTTGAGGTTATTGCTGCCAAAGAAGGATCGACCAGTTATTAAATCCAAGGGTTCACATACTTTTTCCACAGCACTGTGCATGTTTAATGGGATGTGTTCAATGAAGACATGAAAGATTATAACT
>NC_068301.1:2758878-2852282 GCF_025860055.1 Xyrauchen texanus | reverse complement strand
GCTTAACTTATGGTTAACCCAACCTTTACACCTGCGTTCCATACTACTTAGTCTCTATTGCTAAAAGAAGAAATTAAATTGGGTCGTGTCTGGAAAATGGAGACGTACTTTTCTGTGTTTGGGTCGTAGACTTCGCAGTCGTTGAGGACTCTACCGGACACGTTGTTTCCCAGACTCCCTCCGCAGACGTAGATGAGCCCGTTGGCTTCCACTGAACCGTGACTGCAGCGTGGCATCAGCATGATGGGTTTCGTCTGCCACGTCTCTGTACGCGTGTCATAACACTCAAACAGATTCAGAGCAGAGTTTCCTGTCATCACAGAGACACTCAATGAAGGTCTTTATAAAGGTTTATATCACGGTTATGACTGAGAAAATATGTTTAAATTAGGTGATACATATATATTTATTTTCAATTACGATGCTCCAGACTTGGCTAAATATTTACAATAAATATATTTATTTACATTTTAATCAATTATGATGCTCCAAACTTGGCTAAATATTCACAATAAATATATTTATATTCATTTTAATCAATTATGATGCTCCAAACTTGGCTAAATATTCACAATAAATATATTCATCTTCATTTTAATCAATTATGATGCTCCAGACTTGGCTAAATATTCACAATAAATATATTTATCTTCATTTTAATCAATTATGATGCTCCAAACTTGGCTAAATATTCACAATAAATATATTTATTTACATTTTAATCAATTATGATGCTCCAGACTTGGCTAAATATTCACAATAAATATATTTATATTCATTTTAATCAATTATGATGCTCCAAACTTGGCTAAATATTCACAATAAATATATTTATTTACATTTTAATCAATTATGATGCTCCAGACTTGGCTAAATATTCACAATAAATATATTTATATTCATTTTAATCAATTATGATGCTCCAAACTTGGCTAAATATTCACAATAAATATATTCATCTTCATTTTAATCAATTATGATGCTCCAGACTTGGCTAAATATTCACAATAAATATATTTATCTTCATTTTAATCAATTATGATGCTCCAAACTTGGCTAAATATTCACAATAAATATATTTATTTACATTTTAATCAATTATGATGCTCCAAACTTGGCTAAATATTTACAATAAATATATTTATCTTCATTTTAATCAATTATGATGCTCCAAACTTGGCTAAATATTCACAATAAATATATTTATTTACATTTTAATCAATTATGATGCTCCAAACTTGGCTAAATATTTACAATAAATATATTTATCTTCATTTTAATCAATTATGATGCTCCAGACTTGGCTAAATATTCACAATAAATATATTTATCTTCATTTTAATCAATTATGATGCTCCAAACTTGGCTAAATATTCACAATAAATATATTCATCTTCATTTTAATCAATTATGATGCTCCAGACTTGGCTAAATATTCACAATAAATATATTTATCTTCATTTTAATCAATTATGATGCTCCAAACTTGGCTAAATATTCACAATAAATATATTTATTTACATTTTAATCAATTATGATGCTCCAAACTTGGCTAAATATTTACAATAAATATATTTATCTTCATTTTAATCAATTATGATGCTCCAAACTTGGCTAAATATTCACAATAAATATATTTATTTACATTTTAATCAATTATGATGCTCCAAACTTGGCTAAATATTTACAATAAATATATTTATCTTCATTTTAATCAATTATGACGCTCCAAACTCAGCTAAATATTTACAATAAATATATTTATCTTCATTTTAATCAATTATGACGCTCCAGACTTGGCTAAATATTTACAATAAATATATTTATATTCATTTTAATCAATTATGATGCTCCAGACTTGGCTAAATATTCACAATAAATATATTTATCTTCATTTTAATCAATTATGATGCTCCAGACTTGGCTAAATATTCACAATAAATATATTTATCTTCATTTTAATCAATTATGATGCTCCAAACTTGGCTAAATATTCACAATAAATATATTTATCTTCATTTTAATCAATTATGATGCTCCAAACTTGGCTAAATATTTACAATAAATATATTTATCTTCATTTTAATCAATTATGACGCTCCAAACTCAGGCTAAATATTCACAATAAATATATTTATTTACATTTTAATCAATTATGACGCTCCAAACTCAGCTAAATATTTACAATAAATATATTTATCTTCATTTTAATCAATTATGACGCTCCAAACTCAAGCTAAATATTTACAATAAATATATTTATCTTCATTTTAATCAATTATGACGCTCCAGACTTGGCTAAATATTTACAATAAATATATTTATATTCATTTTAATCAATTATGATGCTCCAGACTTGGCTAAATATTCACAATAAATATATTTATCTTCATTTTAATCAATTATGACGCTCCAGACTTGGCTAAATATTTACAATAAATATATTTATATTCATTTTAATCAATTATGATGCTCCAAACTCAGCTAAATATTTACAATAAATATATTTATCTTCATTTTAATCAATTATGATGCTCCAGACTTGGCTAAATATTTACAATAAATAATTAATTAATAAATCTAATTAATTTACTACCATCCTAACGCAGTCTAAATATACTGTATTATTATAAAAAAATAATTATGAATAAATTACTATATTATATTATGATTTTACCATTCTAACACAAATTAAATATTCAAAATAACTATATTTTATTTGATTAAATTATTACAATCCAGACACATCTTAAAAATGTACAACAAATATAGTTTTATTTATTTATTTAAATAAATTATTGCCATCCTGAACCAGCCTCAATATTTAAAATATACTTTTTTATTTGATTAAATTATTACCATCCTGACACAACAATAATAATAACTATAAATATACCTTTTTATTTTATTTTATTAAATTATTACCATCCTGACACAACAATAATAACTATAAATATACCTTTTTATTTTATTTTATTAAATTATTACCATCCTGACACAGCATAAATACTTCTTTAATTGGATGTTTTTAATTACTATAGCCTAATAAAGAAATGAACTTTCATTTATTAGATGGTTTTCAATGTGTGTTGAATGACAGTGAACACGGGTCGGTACACGGGGTGTTTCTGCTCATGTGACTAGCACAAAAATGAGAGTTGTCCCAACTTAAAGTCAAACTCATCCTCTCTCTATTTCACCAAACGTACCCACTTCTGATCCTCCTGAGGTGTAGATCTTTCCTTTAGATGCGCAGGCAGCCAGACTGTCCCGTGGGTTTGGGGGTCCGAGTTTCGAGTACCAGCTGTCCTTCACCACGTTATAGCAGTCCATGCGTTTAATGGGGAAGAGCTGAGACCCGCCCAGGATGTACACGACATTGTCCCAGAACACAGACGTGGCATCACGGCGTTTCTCAAACGGACAGCGGATGTCTGTCCAACTGTAATCCTGGAACAAATCACAATAATGACAAAAACTCCACATCACAAGCCTCCAATGAACACTTGGGATTGGGATTATTCTCGGGGGCGCCTATACCTTCGGGTTAAAGTAACGGCAGGACTGCGGTTGCGAGCCTCCGAACAGAGCGATGCGGTAGTCGTGTTTCTTGCGGCGTGGTCGACTGCTCTCACCGAGCTCCTCGCGGTCTTCTGGAGACAAGAGATGATATCGCATCCCACCTGACCACGAACACACAGAGACTCATTATGAGGTCTGAGTAACTCTGAGTGAGTTTCACCACACAAGAGACATTTATAGAGCGCACAAGTCTTCTAAAATGATGATATTTAAAGGGACAGTACACCCAAAAATGTAAATTCTCTCACCATTTAATCACCCTCATGCTGTCCCAGATGTGTGTGACTTTCTTTCTTCTGCAGAACACAAATTAAGATTTTTAGAAGAATATTTCAGCTCTGTAGATCCATACAATGCAAGTGAATGGTGACCAGAACTTTGAAGCTCAAAAAAGCACATAAAGGCAGCATAAATGTAATCCAGTGGTTTAATCCATGTCTTCAGAAGCGATCCAATTGAGTTTGGGTGAGAACAGACTAAAATATAACTTACTATAAATCTTGACATAAGCGGTCTCCTTTGGCGATTACACTTCTCATAGTGCCAGTTAGCGCTCTGCGCATGCATCAAGCACTAGGAAGTATAATCAAGCAAAAAATCATGATCATAGAGACTGTAATCGCAAAAAGGAGTTTCATTTTTGGTCTGTTCTCACCCACACTTATCATATCACTTCTGAAGACATGGATTAAACCACCGGAGTCTTATGGATTACTTTTATGCTGCCTTTATGTGCTTTTTAGAGCTTCAAAGTTCTAGTCACCATTCGATTGCATTGTATGGAGCTGAAATATTCTTCTAAAAATCTTCATTTGTGTTCTGAAGAAGAAAGAAAGTCACACATCTGGGACGGCATGAGGGTGAGTAAATAATGAGAGAATTTGCATTTTGGGTGAATATAGGTTAAATAATGAACAGATAAAATATAAAATGTATCTATTTAAAAAAAAATTATACAACCTTTATATATATATATATATATATATATATATATATATATATAAATACATTATAAAAAGAAAAATAAAGTTAAAAAAATATATTATTTTTTTATATAAATAATATTTTTTTCCTTCTTTTATTAAATTTAAATGAAATTCTGAAATAAAAGACTCAACTCGAACACACATATAATCACAGGTGACTCACAGATGATCATTTTCAGGCACTCCGGATTGTCCTGGATCAGCGGTTCGGCCTGAACCGTCTTACTGAGGAAGTTCTTTGATACGAGGGGGAACCGAACTTTCCCCAGAATGTCAACAATGTACTGCTGCCGATTCAACACGTTGTACTTGAGCCACCGAACCGCTGCGTCGTATATCTGTATGAGCGACACACAACACTGTTAAACCCATCACCGCACCATGGTGCATCACAGTATCTTCTGTAAGGATCGTCAGGGGTGTTCTCACCTGGTCTTCGGCTCTGACGGTCAGTGTGTCTTGCTGCAGCAGGTGTGTCACCTGTTTCACATCCAGCTGCAGGAACTCGTCCATCTTATAAACATCAGTGAAGTGCTGATGAATGAAATCGTCCGCCGCGACCTTCAGCTCGGGACAGTTCAGACACTCCGCCAATGCGCTGATGCCTTACGATCAAAACAACCAATAGCAACATGCATCTAATGATTTATGCCGAATTTCTGCTTTGAAAAAACAGGCATAACAGACACAGTATAGATGTATAATTACCATATAGGCCAAAAGTAACTGAAATAAGAGACCCACAAAATAGACAAATACTACGAGCTTAATAAACAGCCCAAAACTGCCCTCAGTGCTCATAGAGACGTAGTGGTCTCACCCAGACAGTTGGTCGCGTCCACCTGCTCTTTCAGGAAGTCCACACACATCTTCTTCACAGGTTCAATCTGATATTGATTAGCAGCGTTCAGCAGAGACTGAACATTATTACTGTTCACTGAGATCCTGCAAGAACATAAAGAAAACCTTTTATACGTGTCCGTAGCCCCGTCTCTACGTTTGGTCCTGACTTACCGTGCCGTGTAGACAAACTCCACCAGTAGTTCGATGATCTCGGGTTCGGCTCCTCCGAGCTCGACCTCATGATTCGTGGCTTCCATCATACTCGCTGTAGTACATGCAAAAATATAATGAAATGCATAAACAACCCTCTCTTGTCTCCTGATTGAATGTATATTGCACATGCATGTTGTACTGCATCACAGACTGCCTCTCACATGTAAACATGAGATTGAAGAAGTGGCTCGCGGCAGCCAACACCACTCTGTGTGCGAGGATGTGCTTCCCCTCCACCACCAGTATGACATCACAGAGGATCCCCTGGAAACACAGGTCAAGGTCACACGGCAGTGAAACGTGTTTCTATCACAAACGCAATTTCTGTGCATTTAAGAGAAATAAATAATATATATATCAGTAATATATCAGAACCAGATCCATATCCCAGACATTGAAAGTATGATGCACATCTCATGTCTCAGATTATATTATGTACATCTAAAATATCTCATATTCTATGATGCATATCTCATATTATATGATGCATATCTCAGATTATATGATGCATATCTCAGATTATATGATGCATATCTCAGATTATATGATGCATATCTCATATTATATGATGCATATCTCAGATTATATGATGCATATCTCAGATTATATGATGCATATCTCAGATTATATGGTGCATATCTCATATTATATGATGCATATCTCAGATTATATGATGCATATCTCAGATTATATGATGCATATCTCATATTATATGATGCATATCTCAGATTATATGATGCACATCTCATATTATATGATGCATATCTCAGATTATATGATGCATATCTCAGATTATATGATGCATCTCATATTCTATGATGCATATCTCAGATTATATGATGCATATCTCAGATTATATGATGTTCATCTAAAATATCTCATATGATGCATATCTCAGATTATATGATGCATATCTCAGATTATGTGATGCAAATCTCAGATTATATGATGTTCATCTAAAATATCTCATATTCTATGATGCATATCTCAGATTATATGATGCATATCTCATATTATATGATGCATATCTCATATTATATGATGCATATCTCAGATTATATGATGCATATCTCAGATTATATGATGTTCATCTAAAATATCTCATATTATATGATGCATATCTCAGATTATATGATGCATATCTCATATTATATGATGTAATATCTCAGATTATATGATGTTCATCTAAAATATCTCATATTCTATGATGCATATCTCAGATTATATGATGTTCATCTAAAATATCTCATATTATATGATGCATATCTCAGATTATATGATGCATATCTCAGATTATATGCTCATATTCATCTATGATGCATATCTCAGATTATATGATGCATATCTCAGATTATATGATGCAAATCTCAGATTATATGATGTTCATCTAAAATATCTCATATTCTATGATGCATATCTCAGATTATATGATGTTCATCTAAAATATCTCATATTCTATGATGCATAGCTCAGATTATATGATGCATATCTCAGATTATGTGATGCAAATTTCAGATTATATGATGTTCATCTAAAATATGTCATATTCTATGATGCATATCTCAGATTATATGATGCATATCTCAGATTATATGATGCATATCTCAGATTATATGATGCATATCTCAGATTATATGATGCAAATTTCAGATTATATGATGTTCATCTAAAATATCTCAGATTATATGATGCATATCTCAGATTATATGATGCATATCTCAGATTATGTGATGCAAATTTCAGATTATATGATGTTCATCTAAAATATCTCATATTCTATCATGCATATCTCATATTATATGATGCAAATCTCAGATTATATGATGCAAAGCTCAGATTATATGATGTTCATCTAAAATATCTCAGATTATATGATACATATCTCAGATTATATGATGCATATCTCAGATTATATGATGTTCATCTAAAATATCTCATATTATATGATGCATATCTCATATTATATGATGCATATCTCAAATATCTCAGATTATATGATGTTCATCTAAAATATCTCATATTATATGATGCATATCTCAGATTATATGATGCATATCTCAGATTATATGATGTTCATCTAAAATATCTCATATTATATGATGCATATCTCAGATTATATGATGCATATCTCATATTCATATGATGCATATCTCAGATTATATGATGCATATCTCAGATTATATGATGCATCATCTATAAATATCTCAGTATTATGATGATGCATATCTCAGATTATAAGATGCATGATCTCATCATATAATATGATGTATAATCCAGATGTCAGATTATATGATGCATTATCTCAAATATCTCATATTAATGGATATGACATATCTCAGATTATATGATGTTCATCTAAAATATCTCTTACTCTATGATGCATATGCAATATTTGTCAGATTATATAATCCGCATAGCCCAGATGTCAGATTGTATAATGCATATCTCAAATATCTCAGATTAAATAATGCATGTCAAAAATCTCAGACTACGTATGCACATGTGCGATAAGTCAGGTTTTATGGTGCATATCTCATATTATATGATGCAAATGTCAGATATGTCTTATTATGTGATGAATATCAATAATATTGTAGATTATGATGAATTTCTCAAATATCTCATATTATGCATGTCATATTATATGATGCATATGTTCCACATTTCAAATTATATGATGCATAACTCAATAAAAACAAAATGCATCTCAGATTATATGAATCATGTCTCAATCAATATCTGTTTATATGATGCATACAGTAGATTGTTAGGGATTCATATCTCAAATTAAATAATGCATATGCCAGGTATCTCAGATTATATGATGTACTTCTAAAATATCTCATATTCTACGATGGATATGCCAGATATCTCAGTTTATATGATGCATGTGTCAGATTTGTCGGATTATGTGATGAATACACCACTTAACTCAGACTATACAGATTATATAATGGATATGCCAGACATCTCATATTATGTGATGCATATGTCAGATGATATGTACCTGCTTCCTCAAATTATTCATAACTCCCATGATATTTGACAATAATCTGAACTCCTCTTTAGATGCAATCTTCTTCTCGCTTTTCTTTTTGGGTCCTAATGTCTTCTCGCATGACGTTGAGGCCATACTAATCATCATTTATCACGCGTATGATGAGAGATTATTAAATAAAAACAGTGGTTGTTCTCTGTGGCTTTGTGTACTAAACAACAGAACAACAGGATTCTCTACTTCCGCCTACCGAATGAGCGTGTCAAAATAAAAGTCCCATTTAAAACTGAAAAATGGACGAAGTGCTCTTTAAATGATCTCCGGATGAAGAATAAATATGTCATTTCTTTATTTATTATAAGTATACTTACCTATTTAGCTTTTGGAGAAAGTTAATTTAACGAAGAAGGCTATGAAGTCCGCTCTGAGCGACAGGAATGGTGTGAAGTAAGCAACCGTAAAAAAGGATTCCACTCTAAAAGCCCGCTAAAGGAGTTTATCAAAATAAAAGTCAAACTGAAAACAGATAAATCTGTGATTTATTTGACACTATGCACACTAGATGTCAGTGTTAAAACAATCTATAATAATGTAAGCGCTTACCTTAGACGCATTACATAAATGTCTTACTGTATAGTTTTATTTAAATACAAAAATGTAAGAAATTGATAAATATATCGTTCTGCCTTTCAGAGAGGAAGGTGTTCTAATGTTACTAAATTGTAAATATATATTTGTAAAATATTTTATTAAAGACTAGGGGACAATATCACATCAACAAAATTCAAACACTACAAAAAGAAAGACAACCACTCTTTAAATAATATTTTATTGATATGTATTTGCAATCAGCTATTCTTTTTAATCTCTCCCTCCTTTTTTTTCCTTTTGCATATGTGTCTTAGTGTGTATGCATGTAGTTATTTGATCATTAGAGGTCAAAGTGAGTCCAGTCCGGCCCAATTAGAGAGAAAGATATAATCCAATATTTCTCAGGTTTAATGCCTAGGGTGTAAACGGCTACAGCGTTTGCATTTATCCTTTGACTCCACGTATATGGAGAGTTTTACACAAGAGAAGGCATGCCAGGCACTTTTCTGTGTTTAATGAGGTAAAGTCTGTCCTCAGCTCTTAACAACACGACCTCTCTGAGGTCTGCTTGTTACGGCGACCAAAGGAACCAGAACGCTTCTTCCCTGCTTAATTTCAGAAAGCTTTAATTTGAACAAGTTGCTGTCAGATGTCTGAGTGGTGATTAGGTCTGTCTGCTCGTCCACCTGAACAGCAGAAGACGCCTCAACATGTCGGGACATTGTTCTTGCTGCCTGGTCATCTGGAAGGTGCCAAAGGTTGTCAGATTTGTCTTTCTGAAAAAGACAACACGGAGGAGAAAAACACAACAAAAAGAAAACACCTGATCATGTTATATTAACCCCAAATTTAAAAGAGATTCAAATGGTCATATATACAGTGTATAAAACCTCAGAATTTTGTGCATTTCACCCTCTACACTGCACAATATAGTTAAAAGATTCAAGGAATTTGGTCAAATGTTGGTGCGTAAAGGGCAAGACCAAAACCACTTCTGAATTCATGTGATCTCTGACCCCTCAGACATCTTAAAAAACATCATTCAACTGTAATGGATATCATGAACATGGGCTTTAGATTACTTTAGTAACCTTTGTTAGTCAATAGCACTCACCGCTGCATCCACAGATGCTAGTTCAGACTTTACTATGTAAAGGAGAAGCCGTACATCATCACTGTCCAGAAGCGCTGCCGACTTCTCTGGGCTCGCTCTCAACTTTAGTGAACCTTTGTTACTCAACACCACTCGCTGCTGCATCCACAGATACAAGTTAAGACATTACTATGTAAAGGAGCATTTGTACACACTGGCCGTCGCTACTACCGATTGGATGGTTTAGTGAGGTCCTTGGATCGGCCCCGCCGGGGCTCCTCGCGGGCCTTGGCGGAGCGCCGAGAAGACGATCAAACTTGACTATCTAGAGGAAGTAAAAGTCGTAACAAGGTTTCCGTAGGTGAACCTGCGGAAGGATCATTACCGAAAGGCTCCGGAGGGCGAGAAGGCCGGACGAGCCACACAGAGCGAGGCCGAGGCAGGGGTGGTGGCGCTCCCCTCGCCCGAGGCGGACTGCGGCGGTCCGTCCTCGACTGTTGCGAGGTCACCCGTACAACCCCGGCGCAACGCGGGCGCCCGGTGTGGGCACGAGGGAAGGGTGCGAGTGACCTCCGGCGCGACCATGGCCACGCCGCGTCGCCTCGTTCCCTCTCCCCCGCGCGCGTCCAGACGCCGGCACGCGGCGACCCCCGGCGGGTACCGCAGGCGGGCCTTCTCCCCAGGCAGGTTCAAAGCACTGCTGACTTCTTTTATTATCCTGGCCAAAGAGGATGTTATTACCATCAGGTCCAAAAGCCAGTGTCTGTATGGGCCAGGGGTGTATCAGTGCCCATGGCATGAGTAACTCGCACATCTGTGTGGTCCAGCTGATGCAGACAGATATGTACACATTTTGGAGCAGCATATAATGCCATCCAGCACCATCTTTTCCAGGGACGTCCCAGCATTTTCATCAGGACAACTTCAAACCACATGGTGGCCGAATCAAAGCAGAGAGTGCGTGTGCAAGATTAGCTTTCCACCAGTCCTGACCATCTCCAATTGAGAATGTGTGGTGCATTATGAAGCGCACAATACAGCAATGAAGACCCATACAGTTGTGCAGCTGAAGACCTACATAATGATGAATGGGGGACATTCCACTTTTTGTCTTCAGTGCCTAAATGCTTAATCAGTGTTATTAGAAGAAATGGTGATGTTTCACAGAGGTAAACACTCGACTGTCCCAATCTTTTTGGAATTGGGGTTGTAAATATATATATATATACAGTATATATATGTATTAAAATGACTTTTAGTGGAAGTCATGTGATCTTCATCAGGCATTTAAACCTGCAAGAAAGACATTAAAAGGCAATCGCATGACACATTGAAAGAAAGCAAAAATGGTTAATTGCATCAAAGACAGGTTTTATAAGAATAGAAGTGAATTTGCTTGCCTTCATCTGCTTTTTGTTCCTTTAAATTATGCAAATGTATTCAGATTTAATTCAATCCACTGTAAAAACATTCGCACCTTTTGGCAGCCAAATACTGTGTTGATATATTTAATGGATCACATGATCTCTCGAAAAAGGCATGGGAGAGAGAGAGAGAGAGAGAGAGAGAGAGAGAGAGAGAGACTAAGCAATTCAAACAACCTCTTATTGTATTTTTGGACATTGAAGAGGAATGTGTAACACACATGTATATATTCACACTGTCATGGCCGTGTTTTCCCCATCTGTGCAGTTCTTACAGCTGAAGGAAACAGCAGCTCGATTACAAAAAGTGCTTTGATCTCTCTGAGCTGTACATGAGGTTGTGAAAAACGCCCAATCATCCTATTGATTCACATTTGTGGGAGTTTTTGTTGTAATCATCGCTTTAAAGTTTTTTGTTTTTTTTGCTTGATTCCCATCAGGCAGTGCATCATTCCGAACAACTCTATTTCTGTTTTACCACATTTAAGAGAGTGGCTGAAAAGGGTCATATCCTGGAGGAGTATCCCTGTAGAAGCCCAGAGAATATCCCAAAGGCCAGAAGAGCGCTGGGAAACCCTGGAACCACAACCTGGATATTTGACTCACACATACAATCATTTTTTGAAGGAGCCACTGCAAGAGAAACTGAAATCTGTTCTGATTCATCCAAACTGATAGATACAACAGACAGACAGATAGATAGAATGGCAGACAGACAGACAGATAACAGACAAACAGACAGACAGACAGATAGATAGAATGGCAGACAGACAGACAGATAGATAGATAGACAGAATGGCAGACAGACAGACAGATAGATAGAATGGCATACAGACAGATAACAGACAGACAGACAGACAGATTGATAGACAGAATGGCAGACAGACAGAGAGACAGACAGATAGATGGATAGATAGAATGACAGACAGACAGACAGACAGACCAATAGATAGATAGATAGATAGATAACAGACAGACAGACAGACAGACAGATAGACAGAATGGCAGGCAGACAGACAGATAGATAGAATGGCAGACAGACAGATAACAGACAGACAGACAGATTGATAGATAGAATGGCAGACAGACAGACAGACAGGCAGACAGACAGATAGACAGACCGATAGACTGTCAGACAGACAGACAGATAGAATGACAGACAGACAGACAGACAGACCGATAGATAGATAACAGACAGACAGATTGATAGATAGAATGGCAGACAGACAGACAGACAGGCAGACAGACAGACCGATAGAATGGCAGGCAGACAGACAGAGAGATAGACAGAATGGCAGGCAGACAGACAGATAGATAGAATGGCAGACAGACAGATAACAGACAGACAGACAGATTGATAGATAGAATGGCAGACAGACAGACAGGCAGACAGACAGATAGCCAGACCGATAGAATGTCAGACAGACAGACAGACAGACAGATAGATGGATAGATAGAATGACAGACAGACAGACAGACAGACAGACAGACCGATAGATAGATAACAGACAGACAGATTGATAGACAGAATGGCAGGCAGACAGACAGACAGATAGACAGAATGGCAGGCAGACAGACAGATAGATAGAATGGCAGACAGACAGACAGACAGGCAGACAGACACACAGACAGACAGACCGATAGAATGACAGACAGATAGATAGAATAGCAGACAGACAGACAGACAGAAAGGGGCATGTTATTGTGTTCAAGAGAGGTGGTCTGGGGGATCGCTGTGAGCTGAATGATATTTCTGTGTTTTGCACACATCACATCACCAGCGTGCCGGATCCGTCAGTGTGCTCGGTGCCAGGCTGCCAAACTGTGAAAGCCTCTCGCTAACAAGCTGCCCGGATCCCACATGAAAGAAAACAAGACGATTGTTCCATGAACTACAACCACGTCATTTACATATATCCATTTCCTTAATGGACCCCAAAGTCTGCTTCACGCCCTATGATGAAGGAAAACCTCAAAAAATAAAGGGCTCATTTCATCCAGAAAATGATGCAACTGTGCATTGGTCGAGCCACCGTCACAACAGTGAGATTCTGGTGTGGCATGTAAGACTTCGGTGGACTTAGTATCGTTTTGTAAAAATGGCGCCATGTGGAAGTCACATAATTTCGTGAGATCAGGCGGAAACTATAGGTTTACACAGACATGCCTGAAGAAACAGGAAGAGTTTTCTCACTTGAACATGCACACCTGAATTTCCCCAAAAGCAGGAAGACAGTAAGTGAGAAACAGAGAGTGAGAAAGTGAGAGAGAGCGAAACAGGACATGGGGAGAGGATGGCAGGAACCAGGCAGAACGTGCCAAATGGCATGTTTGCGTGCTATAAACAGACACGTTGAGGCGTGCTGGGTTTGAGTAAACATGAGGACACCAAATGCTTTCCATCACACCAACACGCACATTGAGAGGAATTAGACACATTCACTGAAGGAGCTGAACTGCTTAAAGAGGTCAAACACAATTCATCTGATTACACCAATGGACGTCTTGGTTCCAGAAGTATTTTTCCCATTTCATAAAATCCTTCATAAAAGAGTTTTAAGCCACGAATCAAACCAATCAGCTTTTACTTTCGGAAAATTTTATATATTGCTCTAAATGTCAGTAATTGTGTCTAATAAGCTCTCTAATGTCTAATAAAGGATAATCAAATAGTGTGTCAAGAAAAAGTATGTGAACCCTTTGTAATTAGCTGGATTTCTGCTTTAATTGGTCAGATATTATGATCTTGAAGTATAGACAAACACAATGTGCTTAAGATAACAACACGCAAACGATTGTAATCTTTCATGTCTTTATTGAACACATCCCATTAAACATGCACAGTGCTGTGGAAAAAGTAAGTGAACCCCTAGACTATTGATATCAATAAATCGTCTCCAAAAAATTGGAATCAGGAGTTGGAAAACCTGGTCTCCAGTTAAAGAAAACAAGATCGGAGGTGCGGGTTAAAGCTACTATGACTTATAAAAAGCACTCAAACATTTTGAGTTTGCTGTTCACAAGAAGCATCTGCTGACGTGAGCCGTGCCTCGCAAAAATAAATCTCAGATGACCTACAATCAAGAGTTGTTGCTTTGCATGAAGCTGGAAAGGGTTACAGAGTTATCTCGAACATTTGAGATATTCTTCTGTTCACAGTTAGACAAACTGTCTATAAATGGAGATGATTTAGTACTATAGGTACTCTCACTAGAAGTGGCTGTTAGATATTCATCTGTCCACAGTTGGACAAACTGTCTATAAATGGAGATGATTTAGTACTATAGGTACTCTCACTAGAAGTGGCTGTTAGATATTCATCTGTCCACAGTTAGACAAACTGTCTATAAATGGAGATGATTTAGTACTATAGGTACTCTCTCTAGAAGTGGCCGTTAGATATTCATCTGTCCACAGTTAGACAAACTGTCTATAAATGGAGATGATTTAGTACTATAGGTACTCTCACTAGAAGTGGCTGTTAGATATTCATCTGTCCACAGTTAGACAAACTGTCTATAAATGGAGATGATTTAGTACTATAGGTACTCTCTCTAGAAGTGGCTGTTAGATATTCATCTGTCCACAGTTAGACAAACTGTCTATAAATGGAGATGATTTAGTACTATAGGTACTCTCACTAGAAGTGGCTGTTAGATATTCATCTGTCCACAGTTAGACAAACTGTCTATAAATGGAGATGATTTAGTACTATAGGTACTCTCTCTAGAAGTGGCCGTTAGATATTCATCTGTCCACAGTTAGACAAACTGTCTATAAATGGAGATGATTTAGTACTATAGGTACTCTCTCTAGAAGTGGCCGTTAGATATTCATCTGTGCACAGTTAGACAAACTGTCTATAAATGGAGATGATTTAGTACTATAGGTACTCTCTCTAGAAGTGGCCGTCCAGACAAGATGACTCAAATGGCACACCGCAGAATGATCAATGAGGTAAAGAAGAACACTAGAGTGACAGATAAAGACTTGAAGAAATCATTGGTGCTGGTTAACATCTCTGTTTATGAGTCTACTATACAGAAAACATTAAACAGGTATGGTTATTATTGCTGCCAAAGGAGGATCGACCAGTTATTAAATCCAAGGGTTCACTTACTTTTTCCACAGCACTGTGAATGTTTAATGGGGTGTTCAATGAAGATATGAACGATTATAATTGTTTGTGTTTGTCTATACTTGTGACTTCTATGAAGATGAGAACATAATATAGGACCAATTCATGCAGAAAACCAGCTAATTCCAAAGGGTTCACATACTTTTTCTTGCCACTGACTTTCACACAAAAACCTTCCTACAATGTTCTGGGAACATTCGTTTATGGGTATAAGACATCAAACCTAAAGAGAACATTCTTAGAATATTAGGAATTGGTTTCCAAAACAAATCATGCTAGCATTAGCGGAGCGCTCTGTGTTTGCTGGGTTCTCCAATGTGTGTGTGTGTGTGTGTGTCTGACCTGTCTACACACTTCAGCAGCTCCATCAATATGCTTCAAACGTTCCCTCAAATTTTACAGCCTGTCGAGCTTCTCAAGATCACTAATTGCAGAAATCACTTCAGAATTGTGAGCCAGAGCGTTTTAGCATTCAGAGAGCGCAATAGAGTTGTAAGGCCTTTTTAGCGACTTGTTTCACAGTTTGTCGTGGTGTTAAAAACACAGCTCTGCAGAACACCAGTGTGTTGCCATGGAAGACTAACACAACCTCTGTTTCATATTTAGCTGTTCCAGTGTTAAAAATACATTAAACTCACCAACAACTACATGTGCATTATCGATGGCTTCATTATTCTGACTATTTTTCGAAACTAACAGGATGAAAGAAATTGGTTTCAATTGTGAAACAAGAATAGATCCAATTATTAAGAGAGGGAGAGAGAGAGAGAGAAAGCAAGAGCAAGAGAGAGAGAGAGAGCGAGAGACCGAGATAGAGCGAGAGTGAGAGAGCAAGAGAGCGAGAGCAAGAGAGCTAGAGAGAGCAAGATAGAGAGCGCGAGAGAGAGCAAGAGAGCGAGATAGAGTGAGAGAGAGCAAGAGAGAGAGAGCAAGAGAGCGAGAGCAAGAGAGCGAGAGAGAGCAAGATAGCAAGATAGAGTGAGAGAGAGAGAGAAAGAGAGCGAGACAGAGTGAGAGAGAGAGCAAGAGAGCGAGATAGAGCGAGAGCAAGATAGCAAGAGAGCGAAATAGAGTGAGAGAGAGCGAGAGCAAGAGAAGCGAGATAGAGAGAGCAAGATAGCAAGAGAGCGAGATAGAGTGAGAGAGAGAGAGAGCGAGAAAGCAAGAGAGAGCGAGAGTGAGAGCAAGAGAGAGAGAAAGAGAGCAAGAGAGCGAGATAGAGCGAGAGAGAGAGAAGCAAGAGAAAGAGCGAGAGAGTAAGAGAGAGAGAGCGAGAGCAAGAGAGAGCGAGAGAGAGAGAGAGATAACGGTAAGTTACCAGTAATTTATCTAATTGTCACATCCCAGAGGAACATTTTATTTACTGACATTTTAAGTATCATACTTTGTCTCAGTGCAATTTCTTCAGGGAAATAAAAACATTTATAGAAACATTCTCTATTTACTCTCCGTTTCTTCTCATTGCTGTCTAGGAGAGAAGTGATTAAGATATGAAAAATATCTCTCTTGTTATTTTCTTTCATTGAAAGAATGGTGAAAGTTCACTCTCTTCTCGACTATGTTCCTACGCCACATTCTGATGTTGTTGAGATTGGAGATACTACATGCCACGTGAATGTATTAATCCTCACGTTGGACATCGTTTTATCTGGGTAACTCTGAAAGGAGGAGGAAGGTGGATGTAGGTGTGTAAAACTCAATTCCGGTGTGTGAATTTAAACTTCCTCCCACTGAAAGGTGAGCGGTACAGATCTTGCGTAACACAGAGTGGAAGGACATCACTGCCAGATTCACTTTGTGTAACTTCACCAAGGGATGGGCAACACTGTCGCTACATGACATTCAGTATATCTCAATATTCATGTGTTTGCACTGTAGCCAACATGGTTCAACATTCAAGAGTCAAGTACAAAATAAACAGGCTTAAAGGGACAGTTCACCCAATAATGAAAACTCTCTCATCATTTACTCACCCTCGTGCCATCCCAGACGTGTATGACTTTCTTTCTTCAGCAGAACACATTTGAAGTAATATAGTAAAATATCTCAGCTGTGTAGGTCCTTAAAATGCAAGTGGATGGTGATCTGATCTTTAAAGCTCCAAAAAATCAGAGACAGTCAGCATAAACGTCATTCATTCGACTCCAGCGGTTAAATCAATGTTTTCCAAAGCGCACCGATCACTTTTATCGAACTGTAAAGGTGCGTTCACACTTGGCAGGTTTGGTTCGATTAAAACGAACTCCTGGTGCGATCGCTCTGTTAGTGCGGATCATTCAAACAAGTGTGAACGCTGCCATCCGAACCTTTGTGTGCACCAAACAAGCGCGAATAGTGGGTCTCGGTCCACTTCCAAACGAACTCTGGAACGGTTCGATTGATATATGAACGCAACATGGACCAAAGACGTCTAAACGGACCAAAAACAGGAAGTAATTTGCCTAATACTGACCTCAAGCATACCTGTTTCTTCTCATCATAGGAGCTATGTTGCCCAGTTCGGGACAGGCGTCGGTACCGCCCGTCTTGGTCCAGACCAAGAGAACCGAACATCAAGTGTGAACACACCCCCAAGTCATCGCTTCCGGTCACCATCAGTACGCGGATTCACGAGAGGGCGGAGCTCATGCTATTCACGTTAGCGTGTTATGGATGTAATCTCACATTTTCTCTTGGTTGAGACATCCGGGATGAGCACACAAACCAACGAAGCTTCTGTACAGCGTTCCTCCAACTCGGTTGTAAACAGCGCTGCTCTTCCGGGTGCATCAGATCTCTCGTAAACGTGCCAACGTGATTACATCATACGTGCTAAATGCTGCTGACCGGAAGAGATGATTTACAGTTAAAAAATCTTGTCGGAGCTTCAAAGGTCGGATCAACATCCACGTGCATTTTAAGAACGTCTATGTCTAATGTCTAAAGATAATTGTATATTTTTCTTCAAACGTGTTCTGCAGAACAAAGATAGTTACACACTTCTGGGACGGCATGCGGGTGAGTAAATGAGAGAATTAAAATTTTTGGGGTGAACTGTCCCTTTAAGGTGGTTTACTGGTTGCCCAGCCTGACCAGTCCAAAAAGTGGCTTAAATTCCTCTAAAACCATAAACTAGGAAAGCCTGAGGTCCAACTAAGACCAGCAAACAACTAGGATGGTTTAAGTGGACTTTTATATAGATATAATACTAAAACATTAAACAAATGCCACTCTGGGAATTCAGAGAACACTTCAGAGGTAGACCGATATATCGTTTTTACCGATTAATCGGTGCCGATAGATGCTTTTTGAAACTATCGGTTATCGACACATTTCTATGCCGATAACTTTTTATTCCTCTGTGGCCTACAATGAGTCTACAATGAGAACGGCTTGGTTCAACAGTACAACAGCTTCACTTCATTTTGTTATTTTGACTAGATCATCGTTTGTACTAACATGCAAATAAAAATGCGACTATACAGAAACGTGCGCTGTCAGAACATACATCGTGTCTCCACCTTCATTTCTTGTTAATAACAAACCTTGTCTGGTGAAATATATATGCAAATATAACTCTTTATCTGGTGATTATTAAAGCTTAATTTGGTAAATGCTTCAGTATAGAGCATTGTAACAGAGCCAAGTCTCCATCATATCAAAATAAGTACCCCTTGTGCATTTGGGGCTTCCAAAAGCATTAAGTTTTCATTATTTCCAGGTTGTTATTGGGATTTTGGTTGAACTATAAATGACATCTATGATTTTCTTCATTTTGGATTTCCCTTCATAGTAACGAAAGACTAAGAAATGTGCCTAACTTTCTATAAATCGATTTTAAAACTATCGGCCGATTAATCGGTTATCTACCTTTACACCACATTAGTTATCGGTATCGGCAAAATCCACTATCGGTCGAACTGATGGCAGTAAAAATCTTAATATCAGTCTCAGCCCACAACTCCCTCTTTAGGACACTTAATCGCTAAAATAAAAATCACCTAGCCTATCACAATGTTTAGGCATGTTTAGGTCCTACAAAATATTTTAGCCTGTTTTTAATATTTACTTATTTCAATTTTGCACAGAAATGTGTTGATAACTACCAAAAATCCTCATGCTCAAAAATCAGACAAGAAGGGGGGGTCTGGGTATCTCGGCGAGTATTGACGCTGACTATCACCCCTGGAGTCGCAAGTTCGAATCCAGGGCATGCTGAGTGACTCCAGCCAGGTCTCCTAAGCAACCAAATTGTCCCGGTTGCTAGGGAGAGTAGAGTCACATGGGGTAACCTCCTCGTGGTGGTGATTAGTCTTTCTCGCTCTCAATGGGGCGTGTGGTGAGTTGTGTGTGGATTGTGGTGAGTAGCATGAGCCTCCACATGCTGCGAGTCTCCACGATGCACAACGAGTCACGCGATAAGATGTGACGGATTGACGTTCTCAGAAGTGGAGGAAACTGAGACTTGTCCCCCACCACCCGGATTGAGGCGAGTAACCGCACCACTGCGAGGACCTAGTAAGTAGTGGGAACTGGCCATTCCAAATTGGGGAGAAATCATCGGGATATTCTTTGTTCTTGATTTCGGCACTTGCACACGTTGGATGAGCCGGTGAGAATGCTGGTATATCTGTTTACATGCACGTGAAAGCTGGGTAATGTGCAAAAATGGGTTTATGCTCAAATCGTTTATGACCTTACATCGATACAGGAAAGCCGTTTACAGCTTTTACATGACCACACATTTTAAGCATAATCAGTGTAAAATTGTGCATGTAACCTATTTTTGGCAGCAAAATCATTGCGAATATGCCAATATATCACCCAGCCCTCAGTGCATTACAATGTTTATAGCACTGAAAGTTCTTGCAGACAAACTGAACTTGTTAAAGACTTACAGACTTTAATTGGAAAGAGTTTCCTCGTTAGTTGAACATTCTGTATGCATTGCATTAAAATGAGGCATCAGGTTCATGCAAATGCTTTATTAGAATACACACACTCTTGATAATATACACAGGCAATCATTGCTCGAGTGCCGTGCCGTGCTTTCTCAGTCATTAGATTAATGATTTAATAAGACAATAAATCCTCGCCTCTCAACATGACTGATAGGAGCTTTATATAGATGGTCTTTATTGTCCCAGAGGGAAATATGTTTTCACCAGTCTGCCACACCAAACACAATCCCACAAAAATACAGATACCCACGTTACATCATATGACATATAACAATAATTCCCCTGCCTCAACCCCTGTACATGCATACCAAATGATCAGTGCTATTGAGTTAATTTCTTCAGAGCAGCAATGGCTGATGGGACAAAACTTCTTCTAAAGTGAGCTCGTTTCCATCTTAAAGTCCTGTATGTGAACGGAGAAATCTGAGTTTGCATATTACGTAGAGTCTTTGCTTTGAACGTTTTTGGATGGCAGTGATATGTTCATCAAAACATGGTTTATTATCTAGATATTTGAATCTGCTGATCTGTTCAACTGGCTGTCCGTGGATAAAGGTGTGGTTTAGCCAGGGTGGGATGTGCTTGATGCGTGAATGAACAGTTCTGTTGTTTTATCCACATTCAGTTGGAGAGCACCACTTTGTGAAGTGAGAGATTGAGTGTTGGTAAGCTTTAACAGAGTTTTGACATTGAGTAGTCCCAGTATGGCAGTGTCATCTGAGTATTTGTAGTATGTGGTGATGAGTGACTAATGCAGTCATTGGGGGTGGCTGTGGCTCAGGTGGTAGAGCGGGTTGTCCACTAATCACAGGGTTGGTGGTTCGATTCCCGGCCTACATGACTCCACATGCCAAAGTTTCCTTGGGCAAGACACTGAACCCCAAGTTGCTCCCAATGTTAGGCTAGCACCTTGCATGGCAGCTCTAACGTCATTGATGTGTGTGAATGGGTGAATGAGACACACGTAAAGCACTTTGAAAACTGCTAAGGTTAAAAAGGCGCTATATATTTACAGCCCTGAGGGTATTGGTGATGAGACCTCAACAATATTATAATTCCTCAGACCTCAGGAAAATACTGGCCTTACACATCATTCACTATTTCTCTGGAGGGGGGATTATTGTATTGGTCGGATGTGCTTTTATTGCTTGTCACCAGTTAGGAGCATTATATTGTGTACTGTAGATAATCTAACCACATAACATAATCTGTGTTCAGCAACACACTGTCAATGTTAAAGTTATTTGGTGGAAGGAAAGAACCACCGATCATCTGTACAACTGCTGTCTCTCTGCCTATTTTAATATTTATAGAACCAGCAAACGTAATTCCAAAATCCACAGGGACTCTGTCTTTGGAGCGTTCAAAGGCACGTCTGTGCTTTCAGACTCCAGATAAAAATAATTAAATGTGAACGTGTCCAGGCCTGCTCAATACAAACGACAGATGATGCAAACCATCTTAATTTCTCCCCAGACATCCATAGGATATTAAAATATATACCGTATTAAATTCCCTGAACATATTAGGACGAATTGTTCAGTTTATGCAATTAAAAAAAAAAAGTGCATCTTAACTTCAGAAACAACTACTGGTCGATATTTGGTTTTGCCGATACCGATAACGAAGGTGGTGCAAAAAGCCGAAAACCAATTAATCGTCTGATTGTTTTTCAAATCGATTTGTAGAATGTTAATGTAACAATCAAGCTGTTTTAACTGTAGACTCTTCAGTGCAGGCCTCAGAGAAGCATGTAGGAATAATTCTATTTTTTGTTTTGCCGATTACCGATAGTCCCAAAATGCAACTATCGGCACCGGTCAATTGGTAAAACTGATATATCGGTATACCTCTAGAAACAACCTGGCCTCTTGACAAGTCGTAATAATAGTAAGAGATGGCAAAATCATAAAAAATCATTCCAACAGAGAAAAGTAAATGTACCAAGGGTCGACCAATATTTGTTTTTTACCGATACAATAACCGATTTATTGGCCGGAAGTTTGTTTTTTTATTGATCTTTAGAATGTTAATGAATCAATTCACCAATCAAGCTGTTCTAACTGTAGACTCCTCCAGTGCAGATTAAAGAGAAACATAATTTCTTTATTTTTTGCCGATAACTGATAGTTCAAAAATGCAACTATCGGCACCAATTATTTGGTAAAACTGATATATCGGTCAACCTCAAGAAACAACCTCACCTCATGACAAGTCAGAATAATAGTACAAGATGGCAAAGTTGTAAGATATTGAATGAATTGGTTTGTAAAATAACATATAAACTACTCCCATAGAGTAAAGTAAATGAACCAAGGGTCAATCGATATTTGGTTTTGCCGATACGATAACGAAGGTGGTGATAAAGGCCGATAACCAATTAATCCGATTGTTATTTTAAATCGATGCTCAAGCTGGTAACTGTAGACTCTTCCAGTGCAGACCAAAGACAAACATGGAGGAATAATTATTTTTTTTTTTTGCAAATACCCGATAGTCCCAAAATGCAACTATTGGCACCGATTAATTGGTAAAACCGATATATCGGTCAACCTCAAGAAACAACCTCACCTCATGACAAGTCAGAATAATAGTACGAGATGGCAAAATCTTAAGAAATTTAATGAATTGGCTGGTAAAATAACATATAAATGACTCCCATAGAGAAAATAAAATGAACCGAGGGTCAATCAATATTTGGTTTTATAGCAATAACAAAGGTGATGCAAAAGGCTGATAACTGGTATATCGGTTTTACCAATTAATCGGTGCCGATAGTTGCATTTTTGCATTCTTAGACTTATCCAGTGCAGACCAAAGAGAAACATGGAGGAATAATTTCTTTATTTTTTTGTTAATATCCGATAGTTAAAAAATGCATCTATCGGCACAGATTAATTGGTAAAACCGATATATCGGTCAACCTCTAAAAACAACCTCAAGGCTGATAACCAATTAATCATCCGATTGTTATTTTAAATTGATGCTCAAGCTGGTAACTGTAGACTCTTCCAGTGCAGACCAAAGACAAACATGGAGGAATAAGTTATACATTTTTTTGCAAATACCCGATAGTCCCAAAATGCAACTATCGGCACCGATTAATTGGTAGAACCGATATATCGGTCAACCTCAAGAAACAACCTCACCTCATGACAAGTCAGAATAATAGTACGAGATGGCAAAATTGTTCATGACAAAAACATACAAATCATTCCCATAGAGAAAAGTAAATGAAACTAAATAAGAATTTTAACTACTAACCATAAAGTCTAACTCATTGCCCAATCCCTAAAACTATCCATGGAAGAAAGAAACATCGGTTTTGCAAAAAATATAGAATGAGTTTGACATTTTATATTTCGATGAGCCAAGTCTAATATCTTATGACTTTAGTCTTGAGATATTTGTCCTGCATGTTTGGATATTTTCAAACATATTTTACAAATACTTCAGTATAATGGGGTAAAATGTGCCAATTACAATACTAAGAGATTAATACATTTTTAAATATAGATTGATTCAAGTCATAGTGGACTAGATTTTAAATATGTACTAAACTGACACTCTTGCAATACTTATGTGCCACTCTTTGTAATGACTGTATGCTTGTGGATTTATTTGTCACTACAAGGGCATAATGGACTGTTTCCAAGGTTTCACAGTACATTTAATTATAGCTCAAGTTTGAAGTTTCTCAGCGCTTTTGTTTTTCACAGTCTGAATGATTTGCCCTTGGGAGTTATCAGTATTTTGAGTTTATCTTCAATTAGATGCTGTTTGATTTGCCATTTGGAGATATGAACTCAACACAAACACTTTTTGGAAGAGAACAGCTCAGCACCTGAAGGCCTTATAATGATAATTCTCATCAAATTCATCGTGATTTAAAAATGAACTATTATGTATGAACGAGCCGACTCTAAAATCAGACACCTGAGCACAGTTGTTTTATTAACTTTCACAATGTCCTCTGGAAAATCAAACGATTGTGAAGATGTGGCCTATAATTCCAGGAATAATGAATGTTACATTGTTTATCGTACTGTTACATTGTGCATTTGAATAGAATGTGTTTGGAATCTTTTCAAAAAGATCTGATACAAAGTAGAACATTTGAAAACCATGTCTAGATGTAAAATGGATTTAAAAAACAACTGGATGTCACTAAGTTCATTAAACATGCAACATGATATGACAACAGTGCTGCAAATTACTGTTTGCAATGTTCATTATGGAATAATGGTTTCACTTAATATATTGTTGAGATAATAGCCAGCACGTATACAGTGTAGTATCACATTCCTTCTGTCACAATTCTGAACCATTTCAGCAGCTGACCATAAGGCACGACATGTCACAGCTTAAACCCGTCTTAAAAATAGATCCAATTTATGGTCCTCTTTTAGACCCGGCAAACTGATAATAGGTGTCCACACTTCAGCTGAATAAGAACAACAGATGTGAGTGCCAAACATTTGATGGTGCTGTGGCTGAAAACATGACAAACCGCATCTCGTCTCCCTTCAAATGCTTTTGTTTTCATTTCAATCCCTTTAGTTTTGGCCTCTTGTCAAAATTTGGCCCTTGTTTTATTCATGACTCTCTACTTTGCATCTCAGTGCCAGAGAATTGCCACTGGATTTACATTGGACACTATCGAGCTACATTATTTAGCTATAAGAGGAATAAACATTGGACATTTTCTTCCCCATTTCTCCCAATTTTGGAATGCCCAATTCCCACTACTTACTAGGTCCTCGTGGTGGCGCGATTACTCGCCTCAATCAGGGTGGCGGAGGACGAGTCTCAGTTGTCTCCGTTTCTGAGACCGTCAATCCGCGCATCTTATCGCGTGACTCGTTATGCATGACACCGCGGAGACTCTCAGCATGTGGAGACTCATGCTACTCTCCACGATCCACACACAACTCACCACACGCCCCATTGAGAGAACCACTAATCACCACCACGAGGTTACCCCATGTGACTCTACCCTCCCTAGCAACCAGGCCAATTTGGTTGCTAAGGAGACTCACAGCATGTGGAGGCTCATGCTACTCTCCACGATCCACACACAACTCAACACACGCCCCATTGAGAGCGAGAACCACTAATCACGACCATGAGGAGGTTACCCCATGTGACTCTACCCTGCCTAGCAACCGGGCCAATTTGGTTGCTTAGGAGACCTGTCTGGACCAAGTGTGCCGCACAAGCCCTCAAAAGTGAAGCCAAAACGTCTCGATCGCCCCCCGGTGACTGGTCCTAGTATAGGTCATAAACCCCGCCTCCCCATGTTATTCAACGGGACGTGAGACCAACTAAACAATTAAATTACACTTCACATATCTTTTTTCCAAAGATAGTTTCTGTCATTTACTGTCGTTTCTATCACGTTGATGTAATTTCAAGTGTTTGTTTTTAGTTATTTGATGCTATAAAAACGGTGCTGTGACATCATGATTGACAGATGTGATTGACAGGTTCTCTGAGCGAAGTAGTCACTGAAGCACCAACTGACTTTTTTCGGGATCTTCGGAGGACTGAGGAGATTGGAGCTTTAAATTGAATATCTACATTTCTATAATTAATTATTTCACACCGTCATAACTCAAAAGTGCAGGGGCGTGTGCTTGCGATCGATTCAGCGAGAGTGAGGGCGGGGCCTTGATTTCGCGGCTTTACTTCCTGCTCACTACTGCGCAGGTCTGGTCCCGAAATCGCAACTGCGCAGACTCAAGTCCCAAGATGTCAGCGCCATATCGGGACACTGGCGGCTTCAGTTCTCACCAATGGAAAAGAGCGAAGGGGCGGCGTCCATCTTTTTTTACAGTCTATGATCTGGAGTCACTCAGCACGCCCTGGTAACTCGTAACTCCAGGTCTGCACCAAGTTTGGTGGTGTAGCACTATAGCTTGAAAGTTCTAGGAGCAGTTAGTGTTAGAAATTTTAGTTTCTATTTAGAGATTAAAAAAACATCATGATTAGGTTTTACTTTTACTGACTAATTATATTTATTATCCACATTTTTATATTCCACAATAGGTTTTGGGAACAGAGCCAAAAAAAATACTAGACCCATTTATATCAGGAACAGTGTGAATGAATCTTTTATTTCGTTTTCTCTACATCATGCGTTTACAATGTGACGTACCACTGGTTGCTCTCCAGTTTTACCTCTTCATGATAAGTAACTTGTTTGACAGTTTCATGTATTCCAAGCATAAAAAACAATTACACACTTACATCAAGAAATCACCTTAAAAAACAAACAAACGTATATAACATGGGCAGAAACACATGACACAGCTCTATACATTCTTTCACATGATTTGCGTCAATGTTTCCCAATGCTCTGAACTGTATGGAGCGAAGCGCCAATCCGAAATATTACCTGTTCTGATATCCCAGCTAGTTAGTATTAAATTGACATAATTGCATCCAATCAATACAGTGGTTTTGAAGCAATGTGGACGGGGCTACCCAGAGCGACGCAATAGTCCTGTTGCTAGATGCAATTTCTTTTAGGGCAAAAACAACGATTTACATGGAAGAGATCTCGCCTGTTGCTCAACTGTGGTGTGCCTGGTTAGTTACCTCTGGTGCCATGTTGCAACCCCTTTTGCCATGGCTTTACAAGCTTTCGAACTATTAGTATGATGCATCTTTATGTGGATGGTTTTGCCGTAGAAAGAAAACAAGACAGAGAAAAGGCTGATCTTCTGCATATCTTAAGTTCTTAAGTGCTTGACGCTTGTGTCGAGAGGTACACTAAAGCCTTGACGCGACTCATGTGAAAGTGCAATAATAACCTCACATATCAGTGTCACTTTAAACACCAAAACAACGATTGTTCCGTTACCAACTTCATTAGTTTCCTTTATCTTTGTGCAATAAAGTCGTGTCCCGTTTCTGGGCCGGTAGACTTGAGTTAGCCAACACTGAACAGAACGTTTCAAAGCAAAGTTATCGGTAGCTGGAAGAATGAGAGACTGATAGACGAGTATTTCAGGCACTTAGAAAATCTCTCCCCCTGTCCTTGGCTACAGCGTGCTTCTCTGTGGAGACACAGCAGTGAAAACGGCTCTTTCGTTCGCAGCACAATAAAGCGTGAACAAACACAGTTAGACAAGGCAAGTCTAGATTAGTACATTCTAACACGAATCTTTAAAGGGATTTCAGGTACCTTCCTACGCAAACGACAAGCCCTGTGTCAACACTGAAGCGTTCTGATGAACCAATGTTATATCTGTGATCATATGTCATAATTACTACCGCAATAACCTTCAAATGTAATCACCGTTTGGTTAAAAACAAGAAAAAATGGAGGAGAAGAAAAACCCCCAGTTAGGGGGAATATTTGGGGTGCATTGTACCATGGAAATAACATGGTACTTTAGACATTTACCATCATAATGGTACTAATTGACAATTCAATACATGGTCCAAATTTACCATCGCAATACCAATGTTTTTGAACATGAACTATGGTAATACCGTGGTATTCTTTGAAGCACCTTGGAGTTACTAGTAAATACCATGGAAAATAAAATTCAGAATCATTCAGCACCATGATATTCCCATGTCTTTCCAACTTTTTTTTGAAGCAGCTTGGAGTACCTTGTAAATACCATGGTATATGAAACCCATACTCATTCAGTACCATAGTATTACCATGTTAGTGTATATACCATAGTGTATATACTGGGGGCGGCTGAGGCTCAGTTGGTAGTGCGGGTCGGCCACAAATCGCAGGGTTGGCGGTTCGATTCCCGGCCCACATGACTCCACATGCCAAAGTGTCCTTGGGCAAGGCACTGAACCCCAAGTTGCTCCCAATGGCAGGCTAGCACCTTACATGGCAGCTCTGCCGCCATTGGTGTGTGAGTGTGTGTGAATGGGTGAATGAGTCACAGTGTAAAGCGCTTTGAATACCATTAAGGTTAAAAAGGCGCTATATATGTGTAGACCATTTACCATGGTATTCTGGATATACACTATGGTATAACTAAGACAGTTTGAAGCAGCTTGGGGTACCTTGTAAATACCATGGTTTAGTCAATTATTACCATGTTTGTGGATACACCAAGGTATTCTGGACATATGGTATTTGGTGCATTTATGGTGCATTCTGTACCATGTAATTTGGTGCATTTAGTTACATAAGTAGAGACCATTTGGAGTAACTAAATGCCTATACGAAAATCTGAATCATTCAGTACATTACCATGTGTTTTAGAAATGGTACCATTGCATTTGGTGCATTTACCATGGTAATACCATGTTTTTGGACATGCATCATGGTGTTACTTTAAAGCACCTTGGGGTATCTTTTCAATGCCTTGGTACTGTATATGAAAATCATAGTCATTCAGTATTTTGTACTATGGTGATAAGTTAAATTGGAGTTCCATGTAAATACCATGATATACGAAAAGTATGATCATTCAGTACCATGGTATTGCCATCTGAAACTATTACTATACCATGCAACCACCACACTTCCTTTTTGTAAGGGCCCTGATTTCCTTTCCATGCAGAATGAGAAAAACCAACATCCTGTTATTATTTCCTCTCTTTTCTCCTAACATCTCTCTTCTGGTTCTCTTGGGGCTTCGCTTTGCTGAATTGGCTGCCAGCCATAAGATCGAGGGCAGTGACAGAGTGACAGCTGTAATTTCCTGCTCATAGCTGGCCTGGCACATTACTGTACACACACAATAATATCACTGAGTGCTGGCAGCCCTGCCACGATTGCTCAGAGTGGCAGGGGATGCCAACGCCCCTCAACTAGTTTAATTACATAATTTACCTCTTAATTCGAGAGGTATTGCGGACATCAAAGGTTGAACAAGATTGGTTTCAGGGGTGGAGCTTTACTTAAGGTTAATTTCTGTCACGAAAACACATTAGTCATTGAAACCATCTTGCACGATAGATGACTAGCACTGGGCTCACGAGCCTTTTTACGCACGGTGACTTACGACATTAACAAAGAGCCTCACAAGTAATGTTACCAGCACTCTTGTGCTCTACATTTTCAACAATCACAATTTAACAAAGATTTCGGAAATCATATAAAAATGCACAGGATCACATTAATAGTTTCCGAATGTTGGAAGAAACAATGCATTTTACGTCATTTTGCTAATAAAGGGTAAGTTACGTATTTTAAAGGTCGTAAAATGATTGCCGCGCGTGGCTAATGTGCATTTTTGACATGCCGTGATTATCGTTTGTCTTACAAAACTTAGCATCAAAACATTTGTAGGGTTTTTACAAATCATTGGAGTCTACCAACATTTGCACCTGAGATGTAATTTCTCAAAATACCTGTACTGGTCATTAGCGCAATTGCCGCTCTTTTTATGATGTGTCTTGCTTGATAGTTAATAGTTACTGTAGAAAACTACTCGTGTCAATATGCCTGAAGAAAGGTTCTCACTTGAATGGTGGGTTCTGACCATTTTTAAGGGATTTGTGACAAGAAGAAGGGCAGGGATGGGCCGTGTCTAATCAGCCGAGGAGAGGGATAAGTGCAGCGGATGGTGGCAGTTCGGGAGAGAGAGAGCCACATGCAGCTGCCGTGTGTATATCTTTGTGTCTTTTTGTTTAAATTAAATATTACTTTGACTGTTCAGCCAGTTCCCGCCTCCTCCTTGCCCACATTTAACCTGTTCCAGGATTATTTAAATGCCAACTAGAAGTAAAAGACTTTCCCAGAAGGACACAGGGTTGGAAGTGTATCACAAAGTGTTCTAAATATACACTCAGAAACAGGAAAGCATATTGGAAAACAGAAGACAGGTGTAGTACGTTGGACGACATTTACCATTTGCGTCAATTTATCAACATCCTGGGATTAGTCTCTGGAATTGCGACCGGGTGGTTTGAACGTCCTCTTGCTTTGCAACGTCACACGACCGTGCTAATGTCCTCTGGTTCGTCCGGTTTCTTGGGTTTACTCGGAAGTGATTTCAGGTACTCAAGGTGTCGTCTTGCATCCTCCTGGTTCTGCCGTACATAGTAAACAACGTACGAAATAACCATCGCAAACCAGCCGAACATGGTCACCAACATGGCGTAGTCGGTGGTCCGCTTCGCAAGGTTGCACAAGTCTGCGTCTACGGCAAGAAACGGCTGGCCCTCCTGGTCCCTAAGCTCCGAGCTACGGCACAGCACACGCGTTGCGGCTTCATGATTGTGCGACATGCCGCCAAGTGCCTGCTGAAGGGCGCAATCACAGTGCCAAGGGTTATTGTCCACAATCACACGCGCCTTCAACCGTGCAAATGCATCCTTGTGCACACTAGTAATGCGGTTGTGGGACAGGTCCAACACTTCAAGAGATCCCTCCAAACCGATAAACGCCCCCTCTCCAAGCGTCTCCACGGCGTTATGTGATAGATTAAGCCTCCGGAGCATCCTTAAGCCGTGGAAGATGCGATCGGGCACCAGCGATATATGATTCCGGTCCAGTTGCAACAGTTGAGTTTCTGACGGGACATCAGGTGGGATCTCCTTCAAGCGTGATAGACTACAGGTGACGTTGAGCCCGTGAGGGGGGCTTTCAGAACGCTGGCAGGTGCAGCCCTTGGGGCAGGTGCTTGCAGACGGAAAGCACAGGACCATGAGCACCAAGCTCTGTAGGAGCAGACACATGGGGATGGAGCGAGACAGCCACAGGTCCAACGGCGTCATGCTGACAGGCAGTCAGCATACTCCCGCCCGCAGCGAGCAGACGCCTTGTTCATGAGTGCCCCATAGCAGGAAGAGTCATCACCAAGAGCCATGGATCTCTGGAGAGAAGCAGCTGTCAACTCTCATCGTCTGTTTGGGTCTGTACAGTAAGAAGACAGAGTGATCGCAAGTCAACAAGCTAGTTTATGGTCTGAAATAACACCACCTTTACATCATTAGCTCAGATAATGAAGAACTAAATGAGCAATTGAAACACAGGGAACATGCAGACCGTGCTTATTTAGGTGCCATGCCAAAAACATAAAGGGGTAGTTCACGCAAAAATTGCAATTATGTAATCATAGTTCAATAACGTTACAAACTCGTATGACTTTCTCTCTTCTATGGAACACAAACGGAGATGGGCAGAATATTACCCTCAGTCTCTATTCACTTTCATTGTATGATGACTGATGCAAGAGCTGCACTTTTAATCAAATAAATAATCTAGATTTGAATTAAAGCGGACACAGTTAATTAATAAATGGAAAGTTTAAATGACAACATTTAATTAAGGTCTACTCCTGTTTAGAGGTAGACCGATATATCGTTTTTACCGATTAATCGGTGCTGATAGATGCTTTTTGAAACTATCGGTTATCGGCATCAATTGTACTAAACATGCAAAGAAAAATGTGACTATATAGAAACGTGCGCTGTCCCTGTGTTTTGGACTCTAGTAGCCCCTATATATGTGCCCTTCATAGTAAGGAAAGACTAAGAAATGTGCTTAACTTTCTATAAATCGATTTTAAAAACAATCGGCTGATTATTCGTTATCGATATCGGCACAATCCACTATCGGTCGAACTCTACTCCTGTTACGCATATAATTCTATTTACAACATTTATTTTGCAGCAGTGGAGAATTAAGCAATCACAAAAATGTCTGTCACCCGATTTCTGTATATTTAGTTGTCAAAATGTTTATAATTGTATTTTTGCTAATGTGAGCTTGATTGTTTATGTACGGTCTTGATTTACTGATGTATAAAATAGCTTTCGTCTTATAAATATGTAGCCTACATAGAGAATTTGGCATGCATATGGCCCAGACAAAATATGCATTTAAAGCTGCAGTATGCAACTTTTCCATTGTTAAAATACTTTCTCCTATCCCGCTTCATATGCAGAGACAACTATAAGTATAACTGTAAACATGCGGTATAACCATTCTGTGCTTAAGCTGCATACACACTGCCAGTGTGGTCGCCAGCGGCTTTGTCGCTGCAGGTCGCCAGTGGCTGGCAGTGAAGTCGCTAGTGGGTGTTCCCACTACTGGTTGCCTAGTAACGTTTATAAATGACATTCACGGATGTCATTCCATTGCTGTTGACAGCGAATCGCTTTTCTTGGCGCTAAAAGCAACATTTTGGGGGGAAAAGACTAAATATAAATGGAATCAGTACATAAAATGCTTTATATCAAAGATGAATGAGAAACAAGGCGTGCTGTTTGCCATAGCGGCTGTTTATCTGCGGCGAAAACGCAAACGCCGGTCTGTCTGGGTCCACAAAACCATTAAATCTCGGAGTCAGCATGGCGAGTACCACCGGCTGGTGCAAGAGCTGCGGCTGGATATACCATATCCATATCATAGATCACTGGAACATTGCTAACAGCAAGAATTAGCCTTTCATCCATCTTTCCGTTACTGCAGGACTCAGGAGCTGAGAGAGAGAGAGAAGGATCACGTGAGCTCTCCCGTCTTCTCTCCTATTGGCTGTCGCTTCCGTTAGTCGCTCTTCATTTGAATAAAGTTGAACTTGTCTCAACTTTGTCGCGTCACTGGACACGACCACATCTAGCGCCAACGGTCGCGACAGCTCGTGTCGCCGGAAGTCGCTGTGCTCTCATTGAAAATGAATGGGATGGAGTCGCTGTCGCGCGCGATGTCGCTGGCAGTGTGTACGCAGCTTTAGAGTGACCTGCTTAGACCCCACCACAACAACGTTACAAAACCAATGGGGTGAGTTTGGGGCAGGACTATCTGTGGGACTATCTGACTGTTTGAACAACAATAGATGAGGGGTGAATTCGGAAAGCTGTTTTGAAAACGTTCGGTGGCGCGGAAATGACATAATACGGTTGTGATATAAATACCATTTATTTCCAATTAATCGCAATTACATCATAATGAAAATAATCGATAATTATGATTTTTTTTTTGGTCAATCATGCAACTCTAACTGCTTAAAATCTCCTCTTTTCAGTTCACAAAGAAAGTCATATGAGAGTAAGTAAATGTAACAGAATTGTCATTTTTGAACTACTGTTTATTATTACGTTTTTAAATACTAATTGAAGTCATTGTTACACGATGGCATTTAAAATACTATTTAGTTGTATATGTCGCATTCGGGTACATTTGTTTCATTACGGTTTATATCGTGATGTAATAAATCCTCTTTCGTGGCAAATTCGCCACTGATAATTTTCACGTGCAAATGAGCTTTGTGGCAAAAGCTCCTATGCATGTGAAAATAACGAGATGCTAATTTACATTTACATGTATGCATTTGGCAGACGCTTTTATACAAAGTGACTTACAGTGCACTTATTACAGGGACAATCCCCGGAGCAACCTGAAGTTAAGTGTCTTGCTCAAGGACACAATGGTGGTGACTGTGGGGATCGAACCAGTGACCTTCTGATTACCAGATTACCAGTTATGTGCTTAGACCACTACACCACCACCACTCCATTTTGCGGCAAGTCTAGATTTTTTGTAAGGGTCGCTAGGTAAACTGTAACAAAACTTGTAGTGTATGCATGAAAACAGTGTAGGGAAGTAAGTAAATGCATCACCAACATTAACTTTTACCAAACAATAGCTCGCAGTTTGACAAACCTGATGTTAGCAAACCCAAATGCGCCACAGGCAGACCTCATTTTTGATTGCCTAGTTTTATGACTGGCTAAAAAAGCACAGGTCATAGTCGTATTCTTTATTACTGTTTACAGAGGATAGCGCTGTCACAGAGATTTATTGACACCTATTTAAGTGATATCTTCAAAAGGATCGTTCACACAACATACGTGTGTCAATAACATCAATTTATCTTAGTGAGAATTGGTTCATCTAAGATTCATTGGTTCGGTTCAAGTCAACACGTCAACTTTAAATTATGAGTAGCTTTTTAGCTCGAGAAAGCACCGTTTCAACGTAGTTCCCCAACACTGAATGACGATCTGTTAATAGATACACACAGTTAAAGTCACCAACCTGGAATATTTCAGGCAGGGGGTCGGGGAGGCTGTGGGGGGGGGGGGCTATAATTAACACGCAATAACACATAGCACATGCCTCTCTCGTACATATGTGGTGACACCAATAATAGCTTGAGGTGAGACATAAAAGCTTAGGAAATTCACCTCCTGTAACGCACAATGACACCTGCACATTTCTGAGAGCTCTCCGTTTAACACACAATATTGTTTTGTCATTTAAGTATTTCTATAAAAGTGTTTACCAGAGTATCAGGAATAGACTGTTGTGGCAGGGCGGAGGGCGGGGTCGCGATTGTACACACCCGGTCCCTAATCAGGCTGATCAAGCCTCCAAGAGGAATAAAGGCCGACTGTGGACGGTGGTGCGACGGAGAGAGAACGTTTACAGGCAGCTGTCCCGTATGTGTGTGTTTGTGTCTTTTGGTTTATTTCATCGTTAAACTATTATTTCTATTGACAAGCCGGTTCTTGCCTCTTCCTTTCCATTGAACTGCGTTACACTGGAGCCGAAAGTCTCAGGAAGGAGGAGGGAGGCGCCGTAGTGGAGTTGTCGCCGCTACCATCCACCCCAACGGTGCAGCCGCGGCCGTCTTCCGGGGGACGGAGGAGCTCGGCCGCCTGGAAGCGGAAGAATTGGCTGCCGACCGCGAGGGGAGAAGGGGCTCCTAGACGACCGCCTGGAGCGGTCAGGGCCACTGCCAGGGGCGGAGGAGACCCCTACCAGCCGCTGAAACGTGGCGGGGTCTGAGAGCGGGGAGGGGCTCAATGCCGACCGCCTGGAGCGGAAGAACCGCTGCCAGGGGCGGGGGAGACCCCTTCTGTTCCCCGAGAACGCGGCGGGGCGTTCCGTCCGCCAGGGGCCGGAAGACTGCCTTCGATCCGCCCGGGGAGGCGCGGCTGTCGTCCACTAGAGGGTGGAGGAGTGGCCGAGGACCAAGCTACGGCGTATCGGAGAACTGGTAAGTTCTGGAACTGGCGGAGGGCGGGGCCAGGTCATGATTTTACACAACCGGTCCCTAATCAGGCTGATCAAGCCTCCAAGAGGAATAAAGGCCAACTGTGGACGGTGGTGCGACAGAGAGAGAATGATTACGGGCAGCTGTCCCATGTGTGTGTTTGTGTTTGTGTCTTTTGGTTTATTTCATCATTAAACTATTATTTATATTGTCAAGCCGGTTCTCGCCTCGTCCTTTCCATTGAACTACTTTATTCAAATTCACTGTTACTGACCAAACTGCATGTATACGGGAGCAGACAGTACGCCGCTTATACAGCACATGTAAACAGGAACACAGCTTTCTCACAGTAAAGTGAGTGGTGGTGGCATAGTGGCTAAAGCACAGGGCTATTAATCAGAAGGTCGTTGGTTCGAGCCCCACAGCCGCCACCATTGTGTCCTTGAGAAAGGCACTTAACTCCAGGTTGCTCCGGGGGGATTGTCCCTGTAATAAGTGCACTGTAAGTTGCTTTGGATAAAAGTGTCTGCCAAATGCATAAATGTAAATGTAATGTTGAATATAGGGCTGGGACGGTTACCGCATTACTGCAATACCGCGGTCACGTGACTCCAACCGCGGGTCTGAGCTTGTCACCGTCGTCACCACAAAAAAACAAAAACAAAAAAAACACTGGCCTGCACATGTGTGCACGTTGTGTCTAATGACATGGATTCGTTGTGTCTAATGACATGGATTCATTGATTCTAATGATATGGATTATGTCTAATGATATTAGCCTACATGGATTCAAGGTTTTCTAAACAAAACTTATCAAAATATGGAGCAAATCCGACCTTTCGCGAGTTGGGGAGCGCAATGTTCCATGACACATAATAACATTCCATTTGTATTAGAGATGCGCGGATGGGCTATTATTATTTAATCTGCAACCGCATCACAAAACTCATCTGTCCGCACCAACGTTTTTTGATAGATTTTCAAAACCGCATCCGCGGCGCTGACTGTTTTAAGGTCTGAGCGATGCAAGGCGCTGCTGCCGCGAGGCTAGAAAGCTCTTGGCTGTTCTAGAAAGGAGACTGATCCAATGCAGCAAAGATATTTTAAAGGCTAAAGTCCCTAGTAGGCTATAGCCTATTGGCTATGTTGTATCCCCAGAATATCAGCAGTGAAGTCCGTTTCCGATTGGCGCACAGGGATAAAAATAAATAAATAAATAGTAACGCACATCGGCAAACCTGACTACTAGGCTACTGTAGCCTAAAATGTTATCATTTTGTTTTGAATTTTGTTTAAAATGCATTTTAAGATTTCTATTTATTTCTCATGTCTGTGAGGCAGTAGGCCTAGCCGCCGAGTTTCGGTTCATTTATGAGAGAGCTCACGCAGCAAGAGATCGCATCGGCGCTTCCACGTCCTGCTGCTGATTATATGTCTGCTATATTTGCTTCTTATTTATTAATTCCAGGCAATTAGTTAATGAAACAGTGATTAAAATTAAGATACAATTTATACAAAACGAAATTTTAAGTTAAAGAAAGGCTTTCTACAAAACAAAACTTAATAAAGTGGTCAAAATCATGTCTGACCCATCTTCAATGCGAATGTATCTGAGAATAATCTTAAATAAGGAAATCTATACAGTGATTAGTTCATCCCAAATTACTGCTTGATGAAAATTTGACTATTTAAAATTGTGCTCGTTTTTTTTCTTCGGATGTAGGTGACAATATTTAAAGTCTGTCTATCAAAAGCGACTTCTGATGTGTGCGCCAAAGTCTGTCGGGGGACTTCTCTGATCCAATGTAATGTATTTAATGCGGTTTACCGCTATACCGCGGTAATATCTTGCTTTTCAACCGCGGTTAGAAAAAATCCATACCGCCCCAGCCCTAGTTGAATATCACAAAGATTAATTTCGACTCGTCGCTCCTATTCTTTAATAAAAAGGCGCTTACAATGGAAGTCAATGGGGCCAATCCATAAACGTTAAAACACTCACCGTTTCAAAAGACGTAAACAATATGCATACATGATTTTATTGTGATAAAATCATTTACTAACCTTTTCTGTTTAAAGTTATATCCAATTTTACAACGTTGTTGCAATGTCGACGCAACGCCTTAAATCCTGAAGCGATAATAAAAATTACGATTTAGCCTAAACAACTTAACAGCTCAAAAAATACACAATTTTTACAAAAGAATTAACTTAAGTAAGTGTTTTATGAAATTCTGAGCTTCACATTAGAGTTAGGCCAATATATCGGTTTTATAGGTTAATCGGTGCCGATTGTTGCTTTTCGGCAAAAATCTATGCATAGTTTTTTTATTCCTTGTAATTTTATTCCTCATAAATAAACCTCATCTGGCGAAATTATAGGCTATAAAAAGCTTAATTTGTTAAACACTTACATATAGCGCATTTTAATGGAGCAAGTCTATTTTTTAAATAAAAGCATAGTTAAAACTTTCGGCACCAAATCTTGCATATTAAACTGGCTTGGGAATTTTATTCATTTTGGACTTTTGTAGCTTCAATGTTTGTGCCAGTCATAGTAAGAACAAGAACTCTTTGATCATTCTATACATCATTTTAAAAATTTTTCCACCGAAATTGCGATGGTTGTCATGTCGAGCCTGTGCTGGTTAACCTGGAGCCTATCGTAAATCGGTCGCGCTTTTCCACTGACTTGAACGTCATGGGTTACGTGGCTATGTGGCAGTTTTACGTGACTACTTTGAACGTAAACAAACATGGCGTGCCACAGTTGTTGTGTACAGCTTTTACTCATATTTTTGTGGACATATTTAAACAAAGATAAATGAATCCCAACTATATTACATTGCTCAACAAGATTGCCAGAGACGATGCTAAGCCCAAGACAACAAGTAAATTAAAGGTGCAATATGTAACATTTTACATGTATTATTTGCCTTTTTTTGACAATGTGAGAATGGCTTGTAAAGCAACTTTAAAAACGAGCCCTTCCTGGACTTCCTAGGATGACTATTAAAGCCTGTCGACTGATTTGCATGCGAAGGGAGTGGGTCGCATTTGCCGGGAAAATCCAAAGGATGTGACGTTTATGCGTGCTCCCGAGAGCCTCAGTGCTTCTCTTCTGCTAATCAACAGCGACAACAAACCGCAACACAAGGTAACGTTATCTTAGAGATGGAGTCCAGCAAACATCCGGCTCCCAGCACAACACCGACTCCTACACAAACTCAGAGTAAGCCAAAAAACAACATATAGCTACTGAATCCCGTCTGGCTAAACGGGAACGTGATCGAGCGAAAACTAGAGTGAACATCGGCAGGGCATTTGATTCCTGGAGGGACCTTCTTTCGGTTTTGGGTGTTCTTCTTATAGGACGGGTAAACTTGCATAACTGCAAAGCATGTGAAATATAGTGCCATAAGGATTGATCTGCTTCATTTTAGCTAAACTACAATAACACATTAAATTAATGCTAGGCAATTTTCAAGATAATGCAAAAAGCTCCGTTCATTAGTGTAATGTAACTTGGTTATACAGAAAATATATACATTATATTATTATAAAACAAAAGCGCATCGATATATCATAATGTCAGTTGTGATGGAATCACATCAATACTGAATTGTCTCAACATATTTATAATGTACAGTCTATTTTATAAACCGCTACTGTCATCATCCACCAGACTTAGCTAACAGTTATAGATAAAGCTAGCTAGCTAACGCCGACATAGGCTATCGTATAAATGCAGTCAATGTATCATGCAAAGAAAAGTGATCACTTCAAAATAAAATCTCGTACAGTCAGACGATATATCCACATTTTGTTTTAGCCCTGTTAAAGAGTCAAATATAATATAAAGTCTCAAAGATTGCAGTAAAACAATCATATCTGTGTAATTTCAATTATGCACCTCATCTGTCAGCATGAAGCCGGTGAATCACGTTCAGCCTCTTTGTACGTCGCGTCATTGTTTTGGTCGATGCTCACTTGCGTCCCAACTGAGTGTGAGCATGAGCAACAGGTAGCTGCTGCAGTTCACTTAACGGCCACAGGTGTCACTAATAACATACTTACATACTGCACCTTTAATTACATTACTGTTTATGAACTTCTTAACGGGGCTTAACTTGCTAACTATAAACTATAACAGTGGAGTCGCTATTTAAATGGGTGTAGCAGATGGTTATATTTGCAGATGGATTATTTTTTGCCATAGTATATAACATTATGTTTACGTCTTGATTGAGAATCCCACCGGTTTATTTAACTGATAGCCGCAATCTTCCTAACTAAGTGACTAGCTGGTCAAAAATCCCTTTACTGAACAAAACAATGCACAAAAATAAGATGAGAAGAGTGAACGGAAAGCTAACAAAGTTGGCGAATCTAATAACTCGGATCAGCGGCAGAGGACAGGAAACCCCGGCGTGCATAATTTCTTTCTGTATCTCCTCGTAGACTCTTCTTTTCTCCTTTGCGATCTATAATGGAAATGTACTGCATAGCATGAATGACCCATTGGTGAAAGGTTGCTAATAATTGGGGAACTGCAAGACAGATTCAAAATAGATCAATAGAGTAATGTAAAACCTCCAAACCTGAGACAACTCTACTAATGGGGGCTTTTCCACTGGACGGTACGGCTCGACTCTGCTCACTTTTGGGGTTTTTCACTGTGGATAGCACCTGTTACCTGTTACTTTTTTTAGTACCACCTCGGTCGAGGTTCCAAGTGAGCCGAGCCGATACTAGATGTGACGTCAAAATCCTGCAGGTCACTGATTGGTCAGGGAGAATCGTCACTACAGGTGTCACTGGATTTCCGATACGTGACATCAACCCGCTAGTTTCAAAGTTAGCAACAGCGATCGCAGTATCATTTGTTCACGTGACTTTCGAATTGTGAAAAGGAATGGCTGTGTGCAAAACCACGCCGTGGTCAATAAACCAGGTGCAGACGGTCTTCACGTTAGCGATTAGTGAAACGATAAAGTCTTTCAGCAAGTGTCTCAGCTGTTGGCCGCACACGGCTACCACCGGACCTGCCAACAGGAAATGTGGAAGTGGTTCGACCAAATGGACGCTATCGGAACCGGCGAGCAATGGGAGGGAGAGTGCCCTGGACTGGCGTTGATCCACGATGGAGGATGGTACGTTTTGTTATGTTAACTCTATACTCTGCTTGAAAGCTTCACTTTATTTAGTCGAGCAGCTACTGGAAGCTTCTAAAACAACGAGGCCAATTAATATCACCATGAACAACTGCTTTATGCAGCACAATGAGCTAGTAGCTAACAGCTAGTGCTCGTGTTATTGTTTACGGTCAGTAATGTTTGTGTCTTTTAAGATGATGTCACAGCAGTAGAGGCGGCACAACTATGACGATCAGCCTATAATCGCACCCACGTTGAGGCGGTGCTAAACTGCAGTGGAAAAGCAAGCTCAGAAAAGTAAAGCGAGTCAAACCGTAACGTGCAGTCGAAAAGTGCCTTAAGACACTCTGTGGCTGTTTACTAGAGACGAGTAGCTCTGAACTGCCATTTGTGTGTGTGTGTGTGTGTGTGTGTGTGTGTGTGTGTGTGTGTGTGTGTGTGTGTGTGTGTGCGTGTGTGCCTAAGGCACTTTAGGACGAGTGTGGACTGAATCCCGGGTCCATATCGAGACTGCCAAGCTGATGTAATGTTAGTGCGTATGCCACATGGGAATGGGATGTATGACGACAGTTCACACAAATCTCACGGTTCTGTGACTGCCAGCTGTCTGGTGCAGACTATTACAACTGGCAGGCCATCACAGGAAATGAAAAATAAGTAGGTGATGGCACACATATACTGTCAACACTAAACTACTCGGTGACTTACAGGTGAGATGAATTCTGGATGAACCGCATATGCAAATAAATCCAAATATATGTTAAAACCTAGTATTCTAAACCATTTCAATATATGCAGAAAATCAGTGTCATTTTTGCTGTTGTTGTTGTTAAAATATAAATAAAAATAATTGTTAAATGTTTATTTTTACCACTGCCAGCCAGAACATTAAAAATATGCATAAAAATACAATGACAACATTTCAGGCATTTATGTGATTGTGCAATAAAGGTAAAGTCCATTCATACCTCTACTGCTAAAAATATGATTTGTACAATTTTACTTGCAAATGACATGTTTTGTTAAATATAATGTAGATTTTACCTGTATATTGTAAGGTATGTTTTTCTATATGTGCAAAATAATTATAATTTTATAGCATATTCTTAATCAGTAGATATGCTTCCTATTTTCCAGCAGAAATATTGAATTAAATATCTTTTGTTTATGTTTAAAACAGGTCATAAAAGTGAGAACAGGGGTTTATTTTACCCTATAGTAACACCTTCCACTAATGCTGATAAACAAGTCATGATAAACCCATTATACTCATTATAAATGCAATGTTGACATCCTGTTTTTAATATTAAAACACATCGGTCCAGACTATCAGGTGGATCTACATCACAGCTCTAAGAAAGCCAAACACATCATGAAGCTTTTATCATCATTTCCATAACCGTCAAAACACAGTACAGTTAATAATATGACGATTATGAAGCTGGGGGAAGAAATCATAATAGCTTTTATGCACTTTGCAATGATTCATGCATTCAATGAGCTTTGAATCTGTGCGGAAATAACATTGTGGCTGAATGTGCCATCAACAAAGATAGCTAAACTATTCTACTTCAAGAGGATACATTGCATGGATATTTTTGTCATTCAACAACAGAAACTTAATGTGCATTTAATGTATGTATGCATGCAAAACTAAAGCATTTTATTTCTTATATGAAGCCTTAAAGGGGCGATATTGTCACAACAAAGAGTAAATAGTCAAATATGCTGTTTAAAATAATGGCATGACTCAGTACAAACAGCACATTTGTATCTGACTTTGAAGGCTTAATATGTAAATGATGCAATCACATATGCAATGCATATCAATGCATTACCCCTGATTATATTCCTGTTTGATCTAACATGTATTCTGACTCTTTCTGTGTGATCAAAGGCATCATCACCTTCTTCCAGCATCCAATGTACTCCAAGCCAGTTCTAGGTGCTTCTGAATAAGATACCTACGTATTGGAAATAACTTTTTTTTATACTTGTAAAACAATAAAGATTGCTCTTACAGATTGCAGTGCATGCTTTCCACACCCTAGTGAATGTGAACCGCATCCTGCATTCAATAAATATGATTATTATGATTTCATTCTCGGAGATGAATCAGTAACTACAGCCAAGTTTTTCGTGCCATATGCCACCCAACAGATTGCAAAAATAAAAACAATACCTATGTTAATTGATATTCAAAAAGGTGAATTTCGTATTAAATGCTCGCAATAATTCAACCACACAGGCTGACGCATGTAAAATCAATCCTATTTAATTTTGCATGGACATATACGAAAAGCATGTCATCAAGCATCATGCATATGTTGCACACACGACACAGATGAATGCATGCCTGTCTCGATCATGTTTGTTTAATGCGCGCGCGCGCCTGTGTGTGTGTGTGTGTGTGTGTGTGTGTGTGTGTGAGTGCAACAGGCGATTTCTTACCTGCGACAGAAACACTCATCAATCGCCTCATCCGTGAAGCTGACATCCTCAGAGAATCATCCAAACATATGATGTGATGCTGACTCCTCATTTCACACACATATTTAGCTAGTTGGCTGCTGTTCGTGGCCAGAGCCACTGAAGTGACTGGATGGGAGGCGCGGTAGTGAGTTCGAATCGCTCGTTGAACCGATTCCTTTGAATGATTCTGTCGAACCAATTCGCAAAGCCTAAGCGATGTCAGTCTCACGGATGTTAGCGATATAACATTGTTTAAATGTAAAAAGCGGGAGCGAATGTCTTTCCATTATTGAGCGTAGTTAATAATAATATAATTAAAAATTAATTTCGGGTCGTTGTCATAAATATAAATCACACAGCCTATCAGCATTTTTATAACAAATATGAATCGTAAAATGACGCGCGGGGAGTTCTAAGAACACTTTCGGCCGATGACTCAAAAGATTCGACAATTCTGTTATTTGAACCGGTTCATTGAAATAATCTGTTCGAAAGAACCGATTCTCTCCAATGATTCCAAATTGAGGCGGTAGCGCGCGTTTATACACTCGGCGAGTGTCCTACCGGGGTGACACGAGCCCTCTTTCTCTCATTTAGCGCCTTTAATTGGTCAAAATTAATGATTAATTGCAAGGGACTCCACGTTAAATTGCATGGCGAACTCCACCGTGAAACACGTTTATACATGTGCTCAAGTGTCTCAGATGGTAATATATGGTACGTTTACATAAACAAGGGTATTCACGTACTGTGATATTTACATACTTCAATGTATATAGATTACTACCATAGTAGGCGACAGGAAAAATAGTTTCAACTAGTCCCAGTTTTTCTTTAAAAAAAAGAAGCAAAAATCCAGATTACAGTGAGGCACTTACAATGGATGTGAATGGGGCCAATTTTTGAAGGGGGTTAAAGCAAGGGCGTAGGTTTGGTTTGGAAGTTGGTAGGGACATACTGTAAAGCAAGGATCATACTAAAAAGTTGGAATTGGTAATATATATAAATAACATTATTACCCCATAGGACATATATAATGTATAATTTCCTACAGTATTTCTCTGCCCCTCCATATTAGTGCTGTAATGCCTTACGAAGTAATTAATACTGTAATTAAATGACTTTTTCATTAAAAAAGGGATAAAGGGATTACTCTAGTAATTTAATTACAGTTACTTCTGATGTAATTGTGTTAAATACTGTTTTTATTTAACGCTTAAATTCATTGGCCAGCTTATGAATTATTTATTTTATTTTATGTGATTTATTTGAGCACAGTTTCATGTCCATCCTTGTATTTTTCATCTGCAATTACTTTTCAGACAGAGTAATTAGTACATTAAACTAATTACACTGTAGAAGATGTGATTAATAACTTTTTTAGAGTAACTTACTCAACACTGATATTAGCCTTTTGTTTTAAGAATTTATGAAGAAAAATCTAATTAAGAACCGACCTCTGCACGGTTAGGAGGAAAATGCGATACTGGATAATATGCAGCGATATGGAATGCGATAAACCAAAGGTTAATGGGTCAAAATCGAATTATTATCCAAGGGACATAAAGCAACACTCTGTAAAATGCATTATAAAAAGGAAATCTAAACAAAGGGTATGCGAAATGAGAAAGGTACATGTGCAAAATGACATCACAAGATAAATTATGGGGAGAATGGAACATTGGATCATTGAAACATTGGGTCATTGGAGGTCATTGGAACATTGGGTTAATGAATCATTGGGTCATTGGAACATCGGGTCATTGGCGGTCATTGCAACATTGGATCATTGGAACATTGGGTCATTGGAGGTCATTGGAACATTGGGTCATTTGGTCATTGGGTCATTGGAACATTGGGTCATTGGAGGTCATTGGAACATTGGGTCATTGGCGGTCATTGCAACATTGGGTCATTGAATCATTGGAACATTGGGTCATTGGAACATTGGGTCATTGGAGGTAATTGGAACATTGGTTCATTGGAACATTGTGTCATTGGAACATTGGGTCAGTACATCATTGGAACATTGGTTCATTGGCGGTCATTGCGACATTGGGTCATTAGATCATTGGAACATTGGGTCATTAGAACATTGGAACATTCGGTCATTGGAAGATTGGATCATTGGAACATTTGATCATTGTAACATTGGGTCATTGTAACATTGGGTCATTGGAACATTGGAACATTGGGTCATTGGAACATTGGGTCATTGGAACATTGGAACATTGAGTCATTGGATCATTGGGTCATTGGAACATTGGTTCATAGCATCAATGAAACATCGGGCCATTGGAACATTGGGTCATTGGAATCTGAAAAAGTAGACCTCCTAAACAAAGTAGGGTTTAGGCTTGGCCTACAATGAATATGAAGAGAACAATGAAGAGAATCAAGCCCAAAATAAGCCACTTGACACACCAAAATAAGCAAAAATTAGCAAAAAATTTTTTTGCCATGTTGTGACTTTTTCAACATAGAAATCAAAACAAGCATACAATTATTTAACAGTTAAGTATAATTTTCATTAAAAAAAACTGCTTCTCAGTCAAATCTGTATTAATGCATCATATCTAACAATAATTCAGTGAGGGCTTGGAAACCTTCCTCTAATAATGTTTTCCTTGTATATGGATTAGCCGTGCATGTACAGTATATGTGGTAATTACAGTAAACATTCACAACGGGCAATTAGGCAAAGAATGTGTGATGCAGCAGTTTGCTTCAGGATCAATGCACACGGTTAATTGAAGTTGTGTAGTTCCAAAAATATACTGTGATAAACTCTCTGACCTTTGGTTTCATGAGAAAAAATTATCAGAATGAAATTAACCAGTACGGGGTGGGGGGTCCCTTCTTAGGGTGATCCAATCTCTGTACATCCAAAGCGAGAGCTGTGTCCGGGTCCTCGGCACGAAGTCGAGTTCATTCCATGTGGGGGTTGGTCTTCGCCAAGGCTGCGCTTTGTCACCAATCCTGTTTGTGATATTCATGGACAGGATATCGAGGCGTAGTCGGGGTGGGGAAGGTGTGCGGTTCGGTGGGCTGGGGATCTCATCGCTGCTTTTTGCAGATGATGTTGTCTTCATGTCATCATCGGTCCGTGACCTTCAGCTCTCACTGGATCGCTTGGCAGTCGAGTGTGAAGCGGCTGGGATGAGGATTAGCACCTCTAAATCTGAGGCCATGGTTCTCAGCAGGAAACCGATGGAGTGCGTACTCCAGGTAGGGAAGGAGGTATTGCCCAAAGTGAAGGAGTTCAAGTACCTCAGGGTCTTGTTCACGAGTGAGGGGACAATGGAGCGGCAGGTCAGCGGGGGCGGTATTGCACTCGCTCTATCACAACGGAGCTGGAAGGCAAAGCTCTCGAGCTACTGGTCAATTTTTGTTCCTACCCTCACCTATGGTCATGAAGGCTGGGTCATGACCGAAAGAACTAGGTTGTGAGTACAAGTGGCCGAAATGGGTTTCCTCAGAAGGGTGGCCGGCTTCTCCCTTAGAGATAGGGTGAGGAGCGCAGTCATCCGTGAGGAGCTCGGAGTAGAGCCGCTGCTCCTTTGCTTCGAAAGGAGTCAGTTGAGGTGGTTTGGGCATCTGGTAAGGATGCTGCCTGGCTGCCTCCCTATGGAGGTGTTTCAGGCACGTCCAGCTGGGAGGAGGCCTCGGGGAAGACCCAGGATTAGGTGGAGAGATTACATCTCCACACTGGCCTGGGAACGCCTCGGGGTCCCCCAGTCAGAGCTGGTTAATGTGGCTCAGGATAGGGAAGTTTGGGGCCCCCTGCTGGAGCAACTGCCCCCGTGACCCAACTTCAGATAAGCGGTTGAAGATGGATGGATGGATGGATGGAAATGAACCAGTTATAATCAGTTACCAGCATTTCAAAGTAATATTTTCACTCTGGAACAACTGAAAATGACTTTGTTCTGGTTTTCGATTACGTTCTGCTAAACACTTAGCTCATTTTCGTTCCTTTCGTACCATTTTCAGTCCCTGATTTGAACGTTTATGGATTGGCCCAATTGGCCCTGTTACCCAATATGCCAAAAATGCTGTTGCTTGGGCTAAAATTGTATTGAACCTGGAAGCCAATGGAAAAAACTTTGTAGTATTATATTTTTGGACACTACTGACAGCGCAATTATACCACCATGGTAATTATGGTAATCGCTCAATTTGACACAAACAGGGCAGTCCAAAGGGAACACAAAAGCAACGTCCAGGCTGCTTTCTTCTTATTACAATGAGAGTCCATAGTGACCAGCTATGAATCTCCTAAAGGGACTAAAAGAATCATACAATTAGTCCATACAAATATAGCACTATATTCCCAGCCGTCGTACGGTGGCTTTGTTAGAGGAACTTTGTTTTAAGTTAAACTATTCTTTTAACCCCAGTTTATGCCAAACTGACTTTCCCTATAATACTGTCCTGCACTGCTGAATGACATATACAAATGAAACTAGTCATGATCAATAATCATTGCTCCAACTTAATGGGTCAGTAACTGTTTTAACAGTTTTTCTGTAAATGCCAGCAAGCAGTGTGTTTAATACACATCAAGCCGTCTTAGTATTCATTCAATGTCAGCCCACTATTGAAAACTAGCAATTATCTGCGGCGTCCTTGACAAACACTGTCTGCCACTGATAAAGACAGCTCATCTGTTAGAAGGGAGAAACGTTCATGCCACCCAAATATCACTCTGTGTAGTCAATTAGTCATTCTAAAGATAATCAAACAGCATTATGACAGCAAAACATTCATCACCACCATCAAATTAAGTGATGTCCCGATCACCAGGGCCAAATTTGAGCGCTGTATTGAAGGCAAAACACGATTCATCATTAATGTCATATACAGGGCATATTTTTTTATTGCTCCTGATTCTGTACAATTGACATCTTTGTGGACCTTGTAGCCATTCAAACCTCTTTGTCAAAGCCTCTTGCTTTCAGTTTGTTTTGTAGCTCAGTAAGCATGTTTTCCGTGACACTCTCGCACTGCAGATGCAGTACAGTGGCTTGATATGATTTCTGAGAATCAAATTGGCAGGTTGCCTGTGTAACATGCAATTTAAAAATGTTCCCTCCTTTCTGATACATCGCATCGGATTGACAAACACACGGAAACAAAGCTAAAGAATTGCAAACAATCTCCTTGGTGTATTTGCAAAGGGAATGATTTGAAACAAGACATTTGCATTCCTGCTTTTGAAAGGTCATGCTTTGTAATGCTCATTTGCATACTAAGTGGATAATTATTTGGCAGGTTTGTGATGGGACTGTAGAGGCGTGTGTGTAAGGGGCGGCCAGTCATCAGTCTTTTACGCCACTCAACTACAATCAGCAGTTAAACTGGGTCACAGACTGCAGATAGTCCATGCCATTTAGCGTAAATTAGCCTAAATGCTAAATGTAATATAAACACACCATCATGAATCTCTGATATCACATATACAGTATAGGGTACCATTAAAAATTTTTAGATTTAAATTTTTATTTTATTTGATTAAATACTGAATTACTTAAATATGAAAATATAATAGAGAGAAACAGATCAATATTCAATTTTTTTATACAATAAATCTCCACTTTCACTTTCACATTCTAAAAGTGAAAGTGAAAGTGATATTTACAGCACACACAAAAATATTGATCTGTTTCTCACTCAACATGATTGCATCACTTCAGAAGACACAGACTTAACCACTGGAGTATGGATTACTTTTATGCTGCCTTTATGTGTTTTTTGTGGGCTAAAGCACAGAACTGGTCATCAGAAGGTTGCTGGTTCGACCCCCACAGCCACCACCATTGTGTCCTTGAGCAAGGCACTTAACTCCAGGTTGCTCCGGGGGGATTGTCCCTGTAATAAGTGCACTGTAAGTCGCTTTGGATAAAAAGCGTCTGCCAAATGCATAAATGTAAACGTAAATGTAAATGTTTTAAGCTTGAAATTTCTGGTCAACATTTACTTGCATTCAGGGCTGGATTGGTAATCTGGCATACTGGACATTTTCCCAGTGGGCCGAAGCACTTTGGGGCCGATCAGGGGCAGACTGGCCATCGGGAAAATCGTGCAGGCCAACCGCAAAATGGGCTGAATGGGCCGCAATATACTGAAATGAGCCGGCGCATTATGCAGAACGAGCCACAAAACGGTGGCCTGATATGCCGATGGGGGCAACGATATGCAGAAAAGAACAGCGACTTTTGGACCACTTGCTATGTAAAATCCCAGGCCGATTCCTCTTCCCAGTCCAGCCCTGCTTGCATTGTATCCTTCTAAAAAATTTAGTGTTCTTCTGAAGAAAGAAAGTCATACACATCTGGGATGTTTAAGATAATGCTTATTCAAAATAACCACTTCCAAAAAGGATGCACCGGATGCACCGCTCGATACAGTCTGGATTTGATACCTCGGATCATATTGTTTGCATCAAGCCTTGATCCTGATGTCTCAGACTTGCGTCTATGCTCCGAGTGTTTAATGGCTGAATTTCTGATGACTATATTTCCCTCGAGGTACAACACGTGCTTCTCATCCTTCCGATGGTATGCACTCATCTCTGATGGATGCAATAATATGATGAGTTTGATAGCCCTGCACATTACATCTCCATTTTCAGATGACGCCTGCAACCACTCCAACGGAGCATTTTCATCCGGATAAGTGATTTAAATGTTTCAGATCTCGCCTGACCCGCAATCGACCCCTGAATTATTCTGATCATTGACAATAATCCTCTGTGGCTCTGATGTGACCTTTACACTCAGCTAAAGGTCATGCTGATCAATGCAGAACATGAGTGGTGTCACAGATCTGACCTCCAGGAATATATCTATAGATTTGCTGATAAAAGTGTCGCTTAGTCTGCCATCAGCCATTCATGAAACATTGAAGAAGATGAGAAGTGCTCAATGTGTTTGGAATGGAATACTAAAGTGTGCTTAATGCATACGGCACAGGGTACAGTTTATAATGCATGCACTTATAATATGATAAACAATATGCAACATAACAGTAAAATGCTGCATTGTTGTCTCATGACATCTTTATGTTGACACTTTTGTAAAGTTGCATGTTTAATTCAGAGACATTCAGATGGATGATCTCTCTGCTTCAAGTTGTTTGTGTTTGTTATGAATAACACAATACTGTATTATTTATTATGGTCTTTATACGTTCAGGGATCATCTTAATGGAACAGAATTCACTGTTGCTCCAAAAAACTCCTTTATGTCCCACATAGGTGATCTGAAGAAACTTTAAGACTTAAAGTGCTCTCAGGAAACAGCGCTCTCTCTAATGGATGCTGTTGAGCACTTCCTGTGTTTTTGATCTATTTTGATCAGCCGTTATCAACAAAAAGGGCCAACAAATTGTCTATGCAAGCTACATAAGGGCAGAAAACTCGTAGACAAGTGTCCCGTAGCACGTCAAATCCATTGCATCAGAGCAGCATATTTTTTCATGACGCTTGAACTTCCACCTCTATCAGGTTAAATGAGATTTTTATTTTCTCCCCTTTTCTCCCCAATTTGGAATTCCCAATGTGCTATAAGTCCTCGTTGTGGCGTAGTGACTCGCCTCAATCCGGATGGTGGAGGACGAATCTCAGTTGCCTCCACGTCTGAGACCGTCAATCCGCGCATCTTATCACGTGACTTGTTGAGTGTGTTACCGCGGAGACCTAGCGCGTGTGGAGGCTTCACGCTTTTCTCCGCGGCATCCACGCACAACTCACCACGCACCCTACCGAGAGCGAGAACCACGTTTTAGCAACCACGAGGAGGTTACCCCATGTGACACAACCCTACCTAGCAACCGGGCCGATTTGGTTGCTTAGGAGACCTGACTGGAGTCACTCAGCACGCCCTGGATTCAAACTCGGGACTCCAGGGTTGATTGTCAGCGTCAATACTCGCTGAGATACCCAGACCCAAGTCATGGAGTATTTTTAAAGTTTGCCAGGATTCATTGGAAATTTCCACATGGTGCATTCTGGGATCATCTTCCTAGGGAAATATACATAATGATGCTACCTTAGAATTTAGCCAGAACAAGGTATCTTATGAGGCAGCGTATTTAAGATACTTACCTTCCTTCCCATCGAGAGTACGCCTAAGTTCCCTTAAAATGCTGCCTCCAAAGGAAGCTCACTAGGTTTTGGAACAGACCCAAGCTGTGTCCCAAACGACACACTATACACTAATAATATATACTATGCACTCAGCCATGTAGTGTATGATTTTTCCAAGTCTCAAATTGAACACTTTGCGTTTAGAATGACATGAGGGTTGTAAAATGATTACAGAATTTGCATTTTTGGGTGGCCTATTCCCAGTACTTTACTGCTGTATTGATACAATAGATAAGTCACTCTGCATTCCTGCAATTCAGTAATTGTATTGCCATTAAATGTCTTCATTTAGATCAACTGTCTTGCCTCAGGTGGGTTATTTCTTCACTAATGCGTGTTAGAGCAATAAAGATGGCTCTTGGCACCAGCTGTAGACAGTCTGTCCTCTACATATCCAGAGTAATAAGCTCACAGCCAAAAGCAGGCAGAGAGAATCTGTGAACTCTAGGCAGAAGAGCATCTTATCTGTTTCACTGGGGCATGAGGGAGAATCCTTGATGAAAAGACCGGCATTGCTGGTCATCAGCATAGCTGTGCTGTTCCACCAGCTAGTCCGGCACCAAATCAGCATAAACCAGCCTAAACCAACATGGGAATTGCTTACTGGTCTTTGTAGCAGGGATCTCTTATTGACGACACGATTATGATGCAATTATGGTCTCTGCATTGATAAAGTCATCCTTGAGTTTTCTGCCACAGCTGAGCCTCCATTCCTAGCGTGTCTTATTGTATTTGCCTTCTTTGTCTGCACCAGCCAGATGCTTCAGACAGATTCTGGATTGTGTTTAAGGCCCGCAGGAGTTCTGTGTGCTGTTCATACTTCTGAAAGTGCAGAGAGAGACACATAAAGTGTAAAACAAAGCAAGCATCAGCTTAGAACTAAACAGACAGGAAAAATGAAAAGAAAAATTAAGCATAAAAGACTGTTCAGTCCGAAAATAATCATTTAATGTAAAGGGGCAAGTAGTTCCCTCACAAAATATAAAGCATGCATAATGAGTATAATTTGTTGGTAGGCCAATTTAACGAATCCATGACCCTATTTATTAAACTTCAGTGTGTAAATCATACCCTTTGTGTTACAGAGGTGAATTATACCTTAAACCATGTGGCTTGATGAGGAAAGGTGTGCTATTACTTTTTTAAGTGATCTGACTTGCCATTTTCGCCTGGTGGATTATAAAGCGAAAAAATTCTGTAGACTTACATTAAAGGAGGGAGCCAATTCATATCTAGAGACCAGAATATCATAGAGGCTTGAGGGTTGACCCTTTTTCCTTGGGCCAGTAAGCAACCACCTATCAACCACCCAGAAAAATCTAGCAACTGCTGTGCCATGCAGTGGCAATCACATAGAACAGTCTAGAAACCACATAGCAATGTACAGCAACCACCCAGATCACCCTATAAAATGCATAGCAATGCCCTGGCAGCTATTCATAACAACCAAGAACACCCTAGCAATAGCAAGCAACACCATAGAAACCACCCAGAACACTCTAGCAACCACATAGCAATGCTCTGGTAACCACCCAGAACACCCTAGCAACCACATAGCAATGCCCTGGCAACCACCAAGAACACCCTTTCAACCACATAGCAACCACCTGGTAACCACCCAGAACAATCTAGCAACCACACAGAAACACGTTGGCAACCACATAGAACACCCTAGCAACCACAAAGCAATTCTGGCAACCACCCAGAACACCCTAGAAACCACATAGCAATGCCCTGGTAACCACCCAGAACAATCTAGAACAAAAATTAAGAATTTTTGTTGGTCTGTTAAGTCCGAAAATAATAATTTAATGTAACGTGGCAAGCAGTTCCCTCACAAAATATAAGGCATGCATAATTAGTATAATTTGTTGGTAGGCAAATTTAACAAATCCTCACATAGCAACTCTCAAGCAACCACATAGAAATACCCTTGCAACAACCCAGAAAACCTTAGAAACCACATAGCAATGCTCTGGCAACCACCCAGAACACCTGAACAACCACAAACAACACTATGGTAACCAACCAGAACACCCTGTCAACATCATAGCAACGCCCTGGCAACCACCCAGAACACACACGTAACCATATTTAAAAAACTGTGGTAACCACTCAGAACACCATAGCAACCATATAGCAATGCCCTGGCAACCAACAAGAACACCTTTGTAACCACATAGCAAAACTGTGTCAACAACCCAGAACAACTAAACAACCAAATAGCAACACTGAGCCAATGACATATTAACGCCCTGGCAACTACTCAGAACACCGTAGCAACCACATAGCAACACCCTGTCAACCACTCAGAACACCCTAGAAACCTCATAGCAATTCTGACTACCAACCAGAACGCCATTTCTCATAACCACATTGCAAAAATGTGGCAACCACTCTGAACACCTTAGCTAGTGCTTACCAACACCATGGCAACCACAAAACAACTCTCTGGCAACCACCCAGAACACCCTAGTAACTACATAGCAACGCCCTGGCAACTACTCAGAAAAACCAAACAACCACATAACAATGCCCTAGCAACCACTGAGAACACACTAACAATCTCATAGCAACACCCTGGTAACCACTCAGAACAACCTAGGAACCACATAACAGCTCCCAAGCAACCACATAACAACATGGTGGCTTGTTTTGCACTGGCGAACACCACTCACATTTTCTTCACAAAATGTGAAAAGCTACCAGTGGTTAACATTAAGCTTTCAAGTTTTGTATTTTTCTTTTCTTTATTTTTTTCATTAGAAAAACATCAACAAGCAAAACAGCAACAGTATTGGTACTGGAAGAACATTTCTTTAAACTCTGAGTCACTAATACTGCCATGGGATGGAAATCCCTCTCTGCCCACGCCTCCAAGCCATGTCGACTGATGTCCGCACTGGCCAAGCTGGTTCAGCACTCCATAGCATGTCGGTGGTCCATATTTTAAAAGCTAAGCTCCTCAAACAAATGGATGAGTAAGGCTCCAATCTAGAGCTGTTCAAATAGGTCCACACCGCACACAGTGTTTCCTCTCCTCTTCCCAATACTGTTCAACGGGAACGGACATTGTTCAAAATGTTGCTTCTGTCGAAGCAAAATGTTGCTTTCAAATCAAGTTTGTTCTCACAAAAGAGAAAAAAGCACCCATTGTACAAAAACGGGACGTTCACACATTCTCAGAAAAAGGGCCATTTCCTCTTCACGTGTCTTATACCCCACAAATTATGCTCAACCACTACCCTATGGTGAGTGGTGCTCTATCTCCTTTAGCGAGCGAATCAATAAGCCTGCTGCACAAATTCATGGCAAGCTAAAAATCTCCTTTTTAGGAGTTCATCTTGCCTCCATGATCATGTAGGGCGTCACTTCACGAACGAGCGTGTACAAAACATTCTTCTGTGTCTGTCTCATCTAACATACCGTTAGGTGTGTTACAAATGAGAACTCTCCAGTACGTTCCAGATCAAGCCTGGAGCCACGGGCGCATCGCAATGACTCGTTGCTGCCTGGCTGCTCTAGCACCATGGACAGCGCCAGCCTTCTACCACCAGGGTGTTATGCTGGGTCAAATTTTCAGAAGAAATGTGTCACACAGGTTGGGGCGCGGTGTGCGATGGACATCTGACTTTCGTCACCTGGACAGGTTTGAAACGGGAGTGGCACATCAACCAACAACTACTGGCTGTCTTTCTTGCTTTGAGAGCTTTTCATTCTGACATTGCGAATCACCACATTCGGATTCCTTCTGACAACACAACAGTAGAGGCATAAATAAATAGCCAGGGCAGACTCCAATCACCACAATCAATGATCATGACACAATGACTCCTCCAATGGAACAGGCTTCATCTATTCTCATTGCGTGCGCACATTACCCGGGCCATCTTAATTTCGGAGCAGATCTGTTGTAATGCCAGGGAGCATTACCAGGGGAATGGAGACTTTGTCCTCAGACAGTGACTTTGACTCCTTATGAATATCTCAATTTAGTGTTATAACTCTGGAAGTGTGATGTCACGTAGCACGGTGTGATTGCATATCGTTCCCCATAGTACTTACAGCAGTGTTAAGTGAACTGAATCGAAAGGGACGGTCTCCAGTTACACATGTAACCTTGATTCCCTGAGATGAAGGGAACAAGACATTGCGAAAGCTGGTCACACAACTACTTCAGAGTTTCATAATACGAGTGACTCACTCTTGTCCCTCAATTATAATTATAAAAAGCAGAACTCGTTTTAAAACCCAAAGATTGTGCATCTGTGATTGTGTGTGATTTTATTGATTTTTATGTTTGTTCTGGGTGTTAGCAGGGTTTGCTGACAGCTGGTCCTTGACTGGTTTGGATTTAGAAAATACAAAAATAAAGCTTTTATAAAAAGAGCAGAGGGGAAATCAGATGATACAAGAAAATGAAAAGGGAATAGAAAAGTTTGTGGACATTTTCATGCAAGCTTCATTATAGTCAAATATCGTCCCTGCGGTTTTCTCGTTCGTAAAACATTTGAAATATTCACAGTTGAAAAATTCAGGGACATCTACTGACAATTCAATCACTCATAATCTATCAATCCACAGGAAGGTGATCTCCTTCCAAATATCTTTTGAATAGGCCTTTCTTTGAGCTTTTAATTAGTCAAAACTGTTCTGCATTAGAATATAATATATTATTTAAAAAATCAAGAGTTAAAAAAAAAAGAGAGATTTCAGGAGAACTTGCAAGAGCAAACAATGTCTCGTGCTCTGTGGAGGAGGATTATGCTGTAATTACAGTGAAGTACGCCTCTTCTTTTTATCTGTAGAATAATATTTCCTCTTTGTCCTGGAGTTTAATCGAGCCCTGCGGTGAATCATTTACGATCACTTTATTTACACTTCGAGGAGAGACGTGAAGATTGTATTGAAAGGAAAGTTGAAAGATGGCTGTTTAGAGATTATTAACGTTCTTGATGTTACATGATATGTTCTTCAGATCAGTCATTTTTGTTTCTGTGTTCTTCTACGTATCAGCACATAGATGGTTTTTCGAAATCTAGAAAATAAACAGGTCTTTAGGGAACGCTGAATTGTTCTGCAATGAAATCTGGCTAATTTTGACCTGGTTCTTTTCACCAGCCCACAGGAAAGAAAAATAGCAAATGAGATCCCTTTAATTTCTCAATTGTTTCTCAAAGGTGGCAATGAGATGTCTCAATGTCTCAAACTGTGCTCAGATGTCATCAAGATCCCAAAGTCTGCAATCAAAAGTCAGAGATCTCAGTTTGAACTCAAACATTTTTCATCAAATTCTTCCGAGACTGAATTGTCTCCTTAAGTCTACATTTACATTTATGCATTTGGCAGATGCTTTTATCCAAAGCGACTTACAGAGCACTTATTACAGGGACAATCCCCCCGGAGCAACCTGGAGTTAAGTGCCTTGCTCAAGGACACAATGGTGGTGGCTGTGGGGATCGAACCAGCAACCTTCTGATTAACGGTTATGTGCTTTAGCCCACTACGCCACCACCAGTCTACAGTATGTCAGGTTTCAATACTTTATTTCATACAGCAATAAACTTAATGTTCAGTAGCAACTTAAAGCATTAATTCTGTGAAGAAACCTTGAACAACTGAAAGCTAATATCATCTATCAATAGAACATTTTCTGAGCACACATTTAGTATCTGGACTCGTAACCACAGCAAATAATTAAAACTTAAAAAGCTCTGGGTGTAAACGCTTAAAGCAGCAGACTTGTATTTGTGTCCAAATGAATAATGTTATAATTGATGTCATTCACATAAATGTGCACATTAACCAGAAAGAAACAGAAGTCCAAATGTGATTTTGTGGCATTTCTAAGCAAGTGTAAGTACAGCCTTGAGTCTAAAGAAAATGTGAGTGCTGCATTGAGCGAGGCCATATGAGGTGTCATAAAACACAGCAGTTTAACTTATTAATTAACCAATTAAATGAAATGCTCAGAGTAACTTGATCTGTGAGCTGTGGAGGAGAATAAAACTGGCTCTGCCTGTGCTTCCGTTATGTCTGGCTATTTGCTTTATCGGTACTTAAGTTTGAAAAATAGTCATTAATGTTCTTTAGGTGGAAGAGATCATCTCAGCACACTGTGGACATCAGAGAGGTCGAAATGGAAATGGTTATTCACTACCATGGTAGACATATTACTTTCAATTTGCTTCTTCATATGGATTGAAACTGCTGAACAGACAAATACTGTATCAAGATGCATTCAAAGGAATAGACAGACAGAAAGATGGATGGATTGGTGAGATAGACAGGCTGACAGACAGATGGATGGATGAATGAATAGACAGAATGAAAGATAGATGGAAGGATGGATGATGGATGGATTGATTAATAGAATGATAGACAGATATAATGAAAGATGGATGGATGAATGGATAGTACAAAAGATAGATAGATAGATAGATAGATAGATAGATAGATAGATAGATAGATAGATAGAAGGATGGATTAAAGGATAGATAGATAGATAGAAGAATGGATTAAAGGATAGATAGATAGATAGATAGATAGATAGATAGATAGATAGATAGATAGATAGATAGATAGATAGATAGATAGATAGAAGGATGGATGGATGGATGGATGATAGATAGGTAGAATTAAAGATAGATTGATGGATAAAAAAGATAGATGGATTATAGATAGATAGATAGAATGAAAGATTGTTGGATTAAAGGATAGATAGATAGATAGATAGATAGATAGATAGATAGATAGATAGATAGATAGATAGATAGATAGAAATGACAGACAGACAGATAGATAGAGAGAGAGACAGATAGATAGATAGAAGTATGGATGGATGATAGATAGGTAGATAGATAGATAGATAGATAGATAGATAGACAGACAGACAGATAGACATGACAGACAGACAGACAGACAGCGTGCACCTGAGACCCGTAGTGACAGATTAATTGACAGCTGCTGTCAGACTCTAAAATGGAGAGTGACTGGAGTGATGCAAGTAGCACCTGAAGTGGAGGAGGGTGAATTGTCTGTGGACACAGGGCCGGAGCCATATCAGTTCGAGCCGCTGGCTCAAACTGCGGTTTTAACTCCCTGTTGAGCATCCGAGTGCGCATTCACCTTCACTCGCGTGCAGGAAAAGCAAACGAAACGCTGTTCAGTGATGTTTATCCTTTTAGCAGGATTTTTATTTAGCAAGCTTCACTTGAACATAACATCAGTTAGCTGTTCTCTCAACTTAGAAGAATGTGACGTAAAGCGTAACGTCATCATGTACAAAACCGTATACCTCCAAATAAAACTATACAGTCAATACCGTAATACAATGTATAAGGGTGCAATACGTTTAACACTCCCACATCGCGAACGCGCGTTTGTCGGCCCCAGAGGATTAACTTTAGCCTAACCATAAATTGTGATTCAAATATATGATCACTCACCTCAAGACGCCGCTGCGGTGGAGTCCATGCAGGAGGAGCAGCGTTTGGCACTGCGTCGCTTTTCAGCGCGAGCTGTTTGAAGAAGCCCATTTCCACCTCCATTGCGTTGGAGAAGCAATCCCGCGTAAAATGCAGTTTGCACACTCCTACAGCTCTAGGCGGGAACTCGCGATCTTCCAGAACAAGGACGTGCAACCCCTGGCGTCTAATTTCCAAGTCTATATGGAAAGCAATACAGTCCAGCAGTGCTGTTGCAACCGGCAACATTACACCTACGTACCATCCTGACCACTGTACTAAATACAGATAATCTACGCTAACTTGAAGCTATCCTAACTGACGCAATACTATGCTACTAACTATGCTTCTAACAATACTACACTAACAAATATGCTAATTAACTACCTAGGCTACACAAAATAATCTAAATAACTATATAAATGCTATGCTAAATAGATGCTAAAATACTCTATCCTGATCGTTTTCAATACTCGCAATTCCAACTCCTGACTCGCTACAGTGGTTTTGACGAAACGAGATGGTTTTTATACTGCCATGGGCGTGGTAGCTCGTACCAAGGGCGTGGTGAGCTGGAACCTGCTTACGTCAGCTGTCACCGCTTACGCCACGGTACCGCAAACAGCCAATAGGAAAATTCAACTGCAGTAGCCACCGTTCAACCTGAAGAGGGCAGCACTCAGACGTTTTTACACCAAATATTGTAGAATTAAAACACTTTATACACAAATGTCAAAAAAATTACTTGAATCAATGACCAGTACTAATAAAGCCCCATTCTTACAGATCATTAACTAAAAAAAGTTGGTTTAGGGTTTAGTTACCCTTTAACTCAAGAATCAAGATCTCAAGAAATACAGCAAGATGCTTCTCTCACGCCTCTCTTTCTCTCTCTTTCAGAACTCTTTAAATTCAGGGTGAACTTCATTAGCATCAGATTGAGTTTGGCTTCCATCAGCAATAGATGTTGCAGTTATTGGTTCATGTTTACAAACCTCACAGTTTATAAAGGAGTGATACACATCCCAGAGGTCAATACCATTTCTTCAGAAGCCTCGAACTACAAGACAAACTGTTAGCCACTAATCAAAGGTCATGGGTGGGTAAGCGCTCATTATCTGATCGATCCATGTGAGAGGCCAATCAAAGGCTTCTGTACCCAAGAGAAACACTGCCTCATGCTAGTGCTGAAGGGCACATGGCGTGATCCAGAAACATTCACTGGTACCTATTATGGAGCCAAGAGTGAGCTCTTATATAAGGGAGTTTTTCTTTAGGGAAATTGTCTGGAAAATCTCACGGATTATATGCTAACATTTGGCCCCATTTACACCTGGTCTCATCTCAATTGCATTGCCAGACACTTATTTGGACTTGGTCAAGAGGAGAGTCTTCATCATTTATCAGTACATACAGCAGTCTCACACATATTGGGTAAATTCAGGTAAACTGGACAACTTTTTTTATTTAGATTATATTAATGTCCAAAAGTGGCCCAGTTGACTTGAATTCATCCTACATGTATGTGTATGGGCTTTTTCACATTTCTCAACTGTATGTACCTAGCTTGCCAAGTTTAAACCCCTTGTTTTCGTGCAATAACTATGTGTAAACAGAGCAACAAAAAAAAAATTATCTTGATTCTGAAATGACATTGGAGGAGTTTGGCGAGGTAATTAAGGCCTTGCCTACAGGTAAGGCTCTGGGGCCAGATGGCTTTGCCACTGAAGTTTTTAGATCTTATGCTACAGAACTGGCTCCACTTTTGCTAGAAGTTTAAACAGAATCATTAAAGAATGGAAAGCTTCCACCAACCATGACACAAGCCCAGATCAGTCTAATTATTAAAAAGGACAACAATCCAAGCGAGTGTAAGAGTTACAGTACAATTTCCTTGATCCAGCTAGACATACAAATATTGACAATAATGTTGGCTAACCGATTAAGTAAAGTTATGACTTCTCTTATACATATAGATCAGGTGCGGTTTATTCAGGGCTGCAGCTCTTCTCATAACAGTGTACACATATCTTGTGGTCAGTGGTGAATGATCAGACTTCGGTCACTGCCATTACGCTTGACGCCATAAAGGAGTTTGATATGGTAGAATAGGATTATCTTTTTAAGATTTTGGAAATATATGGGTTCGGAAATACTTTTATTGGGTGGATTAAGTTACTTAATAGACACCCGGTAGTGGTGGTACAAACAAATGGATTAAATTCAGATTATTTTACTCTGGATAGGGGCACAAGGTAGGCTTGCCCACTTTCCTCATTATTGTTCTGTCTTGCACTGGAACCATTAGCAGCCGCGATGAGAAACCCTACTAGTCTCTGACCCTACTAAATCTATGCCTTGCCCCCACAGAATTATGAATTCCTTTTCTAAGTTCTCAGGACACAGAGTCAATTGGTCTAAATCGGAAGCTTTTACTCTGACAGCTTATTGCCCGGTAACAGTTTTCCAGCCGGGCACCTTCCAATGGCCCAAACAGGGCATTAAGTATTTAGGTGTTTTATTCCCAGCAAATTTGTCTGACTTAGTTAGAGATACTATTGACCACTTCATTTAAAGGTTTTCGAGCGATGTGGGCAGGTGGACTTCATTGCATTCATCTCTGATTAGGAAGGTTAATGTACTGTATTCCAAAATTCAACAACCTGCTACAGTCTCTCCCTATAGATGCCCCCCTCTCTTATTTCAAAGAATTTGACAGCATAGTGAAGTCCTTCGTTTGGAATGGGAAATGTCCCAGATTACATTTCAGTAAGTTGCACAGGCCGATTGACATAGGTGGGCTAGGCCTACCCAAGATTTTGTTTTATTATTATGCATTCGGTGTACGATATTTGGCTCATTGGTCACTTCCACCTGAAGAGAGCCCCCTCCCTGATTTTGTATTGAACAGGAAGTTCTTGCCCTTATTTCACCATTGCAAAGCCTTTCTATCAACCTAATCGGAGAAGTTAAGTTACACCCTGTTATCTCGCATTTGCACTCAGTATGGACAAAAATGTCCAGAGTGTTTAAATCAGACATTTATTTAAATGTTGCTTCGAGCATATGGCTGAACCCTAAATTATATATTGATAAGTCCCTTTTCTGCTGGTCAGAGTGGATTGTGATGGGGTTACTACACTTGGTGACCTATATGAGAGTTTTGAGATCCTTTGGAAATTTGGTTCAACATTTTTGGATTCCCAGTGTTAGGGTTACCTCGTCTTGTTCTCACTGTTACCCTTTGTTTATAATTTTTGTCACTTTTGTAACTCCTTAGTTTTCACTTTTGTCCCTTGTTTAACTCCACAGTCTCCTTGTCAGCTTTCGTGTTCACCGTTCATTGTTTGCACCTGCCCTCGTTAATTTGCCATCTGCTTCTGTTTATTATCTTGTTATCTTGTTTGAGTTCTGTTTGTTCATTGGTTCCTGTCTCTAGAAAATAAACAGAGACCTCCTCCTGTTTCCCCTGCCCGTGTTTCCTAGTTTTGTGTTTATTTCCCCATTGAGGGTTTTTCCTTTGTTCCCGTGTTTTCCGTGTACCTGCCTTGTTTGTTTCCTTAATAAAGTTGAACTGCACTTGGATCCGCATCTCCTCGTCTGCCTTCGCTGCTCGGTCATAACACCCAGATCTCAGTTTTTTAGGGATTTACAGCTGTGCCACCTGCTCTGTACTATTTTTGGGAGTAGCATACACCCCCCTAAAGTGGCAGACACTCTGGGAGAGGTGATTACTGCTTTTGGAAAAGGTCATGAGGCATCAGTGTATTACTCCATGTTAATTCGTTGAGTCTGGGGGTCGGAGCTTTTACTTCTTTCAAAAGATTATGGGAGAAAGATTTATATTTGGTATTGGAGGAGGGAGTGTGGGCTAGGATCTAGAGATGCAAGGTTGCACCTAATGCAATTTAATATTTTACATCGATTCTATTGGACCAACTCTAGATTGTATAGGCTTGGTCTTAAAGACACACCCACCTGCTGGCAATGCCAATCAGAAGATGGAGACACAACCCAAGTTTTTTGGTGGTGTGTTAAGATCCAAGAAATTTGGTTGAAGGTTCAGAGTTTTGTGTGTGACATATTGGGCCCTGAAATTGTATTCTGCCCCAGAGTCTGTATTTTGGGTGATGGGGCGGTCATCGATGTAGAGAATAAGCATATAAAAGAGTCCAAACCAGGGTCATGATCACCAGACAAATAGTTTTAAGGAGATGGAAGTCATCTGGAGAGCCCCCATTTCAGAAGTGGTGCTCGGAGATGGGGAAGGTGGCAGCTTTTGAAGAAGGGTCATCTAGAATACTGGGAAATTTTGACTAGTTTTAGGGAAAGTGGAGCAAATATCTGCCGTTTTTGGAGGGCTCTCATTTAGGGACAGTGGAGAGAGAAGTGTGTGTATATATATATATATATATATATATATATATATATATATATATATATATATATATATATATATTGTGTGTGTCTATAATCATGTGGGACCACTGTGGTGTACTTGGGGGTGGGGTTGGGCATTGGTGGTGGTGGGGTTGTATATGTTTTGATTTTATTTGTTTAATATATAAATCAATAAAAAAAAAAAATTATAACAAACAATAACTATGTGTTAGGTAAGTAGGCAGTCTTTCCATTTTGTCAATGCATCAAAATGCATAAAAGTGCAGTCACACTACACTTCATGCTCCATTCACTCCCATTCAAACACATCCAAATGCATGTGACCGGAAATACAATCTCGCGCAAAGAAATTTTGCTTTCCGCCACAGACGAATGTTTAAGTTTGGTGAGCTCTAACCTTTGAATCCGGATGTCAGGAGGCATCAGAAGTTGCAGGAAAATGAGTAGACAGTATATTTTCACACTTTTAATATATTATTTGTTATTTCTTAAAACCTATTTAAAAACATATTTCAAATCAGCAGTAAAATCTGACAATTGGATCATAATTTCTGCATATTTAGCTTCGATAACGCTAACAAAGCGCCATTTTTCATGCTGTTCCAGCTAATGCACATGCACGCTCTTCAGTAAACTGACAGGCGATGTCTATATCTGTAAGGCTATATAGTCTCTAGTCTAGTAAAAGTCTAGTTTCTATATGTATCTGGTGACATTTCTGAAGTCATGTGCTCTGTTTAGGAGGTATATTTGCTTTTATTGTAAATATTTAATGAGGGCTTGAGAAACAGCGTTCCACAAGCGTTCACACTCGTTGACCTGCTTGTCGTCTTCTCGTCTCTAGCATACTAGACAAGTCACAGAATGGGAATTGAAGATGGGAAAACGTGTGTGTGTGTGAGTGTGAGCAAGAGAGAGTGAAAGAGAGAGTGAAAGAGAGATAGGGAGTGACAGACACCATGTGCTAATTTTAGCATGCAGTGATAAACCTTGCTACTCTGTGGGACAGAATATATCAAAGGGAATACATGCTGACTCTGTAACCATAGTAAGCATAATTCAGCTTGGATATCTCCTAATTGGAAAGCAGGGATATATAGGTGGAAATGTGAAAACGCAGCATAGTTATCAGACCGTTCCAATGACACACTGATGTAATGAGAGGAGTTCAACGTGTGACCTCTGATGCAAGAAGAATCAACGGACAATGAAAAGACTTTCATAGCAAAGACCACTTTTTTGTGGTCTTAAAGTGTATCAAGATTTGAAAAATACAATACTTTTTATTGAATATTGCTGCAGCAACTTAATTTGTGTGAAAAGAAATAATAAAAGAAGGTTGTTTTGATTGAAATACATAAAACAAGTGGCAAGGGGTACATGCAGAAATATAATCTCTCTTTCCTAGCATTTGTCCCACATAGGTGCAGGGTCCTCTTCATTATAGCCCACACATATATTTGATTTGGCACAAGTTTTACACCAGATGCCTGTCCAGACACAAACCCCAGTGACAGGGCAATTTAGAGTGCATGTTTTTTGGACTTGTGGGGGAAACTGGAGCACCCAGAGGAAACCCACACAAACACAGGGAGAACATGCAAACTCCACACAGAAAGGCCCTAGTTGAGCCGGAACTCGAATCCGGGACCTTCTCTTCTGAACCACCATGCCGCCCACATTTTTAATGCATGTGCTTTGCATATATTGGCATACACTGATGAGCCTAAACATTATGTAATGTAACGTTGATCATCATAACGTTGAGGTGTGCACCTCCTTTCTTTAGGCTGCTTCATCATTGTCAGTGATCAGACCTACCACCGTCGTATCATCAGCGAACATGATGATGGCATTGGAGCTATGTGTTGCCACACAGTCGTGTGTGTATAGGGAATACAGGAGTTGGCTGAGAACACAGCCCTGCGGGACGCCAGTGTTGAGGGTCAGTGATGAGGAGATGTTGCTACCCATTCCAACCACCTGGAGTCTGCTTGACAGGAAGTCCAGCATCCAGCTGCACAGTGAGCTGTTAAAGCCCAGAGCCCGGAGTTTCACATCAAGCTTGGAGGGAACTATGGCGAATATTCATCCATTTGAGAGATTGGGTTACATCGCAACAGAGAATTTTGACAGCACATGGAGGACTAATATCATATTAGGCAGAAGCTCATAATGGTTTGACTCATCGGTGTATATAATATTTTTAAAAGGCCCCGGGGGGTTATAGTGATATATAATGGCATAGAATTGGGAGGTCCTGTGAAGGGGTGAATTGTCCCCCTAATCATGCATCTGTCCTTGTTTTTATCAATGCTGAAAATGATTTAGTATGAGATACCTTGCAGCTGTGTGACTCTGTGTGAGTCTGTCATAATCAGGCAAAGTCCCCCCTCCATTGTACGAGTTGGTATAGCCCAACTAGTGTCGTGCAATTCCCCTCTAGCATAGACGGCAGTGTCACATGGTACCTGTTTCTTTTCTCAACCCTGGCCGGGATGAGCCAATCGGAGTCATTTTTTATCACTGGTTGAGGTTTTTTTTATAGATAATGCTGTGGCGGATTTCCATTCACAGGTATGAATTCTTACAGCTATCGGTCTTTATTAAAAATAACTATCCAGGGGCGTGGGTAGCTCAACGAGTAAAGACGCTGACTACCACCCCTGGAGTTGCGAGTTCAAATCCAGGGTGTGCTGAGTGACTCCAGCCAGGTCTCCTTAGCAACCAAATTTGCGTGGTTGCTAGGGTGGGTAGAGTCACATGGGGCCTCATGGTCACTATAAAGTGTTTTTTTCTCTCTGTGGGGTGCATGCTGTGTTGTGCGTGGATGCCGCGGAGAATAGCGTGAAGTGTCCACATGTGCTATGTTTCCGCGGTAACGCGCACAAAAAGTCACGTGATAAGATGCGTGGATTGACGTCTCGGATGCGAAGGCAACTGAGATTCGCCCTCTGCTACCCGGATTGTGGTGAATCACTACGCCACCATGAGGGCTTGAGCGCACTGGGAATTCCAAATTCGCTATATGCATGGAACGTTATTTTCAATTTCCGGAATAATATAAGCCAGCTCAAAAACTTCTGATGAAATGTCAATTGCTGTCGCGGCATATAACATCTGATAGATACAGTGTAAATAGCCTGTAAGCATTGTAAGTGGACGACAGCTGAGCACTGTGGTGTCCCTCAGTGTTCTTCCTCAGCAAAATTCAATTCTGCAATTAGTTTTCACACTTCCCCTGCAATGACCAACAACGAAATGAATGGATCTCAAATATAAGAAGAGCCAATCTAACCATCTCTCACCATACCCGTGTGTGTAGTTGACACTTTGTGTCAGAAGAGGTCACAGAGCCGGCTGAACTGGGAGGTAGGTGGAGGCTGAAGCAGTTGTCACTCAAACAGCGTTTCGGGGTACAGCGTTTTTCAGGCTCTGACAGGGACATCCGTTTCTACACAAGGTATTTAAGCCTACATTTTTAATAGCCCAAGTGACACCTCACTAATACCATAATCTATTTTGTTATGTCACGTTTGTTCACTTCTTAAGGGCAATTGACTAATATTTCTTGTTCTAATATTCAGGCTTGTTGTTCAGGCTTTTTACTCTGTCCTTGGCTAACATTTAGTCTATTTTTCCAGGTTCTCCTCTTATGACAACCTGATGCGTTTTGGAAGCTCATTGAACCATCGCTGCAATTCATGGTTTGAGTTTCCAGAGCAAGAACTACAAACTGTGACTCTGCAAAAAGTGCTGCCATGGTATATTATTACAATCACTTTTTATGATTTTTTCATGCAACCATAAAGATTAATTTCATATTAACAGTAATAACCTATTCTGCATTACAGCAAATGAAAGAATATTCTTTACAGCCAAAAGATGAACTGTTCCTCTTCTGGAACTATCTTGCCCTTGGACTGAAGCAGAGGGACATAGCTGATCTGTATGGGGTCCATCAATCTACCGTCAGCAGGATCATCCTTACATGGAGCAGTTTTTTGTTATGTATTCTTGGCTCACAGGGAATTTGGATGCCTCAACACAAAATGAATGAGCACTTTGTAGAGTTCAGAGATCACACAGACACTACTGTAATCCTGGACTGCACAGATCTCAGATGCCAAACACCTACCTCTCCTTTGCTCCAAAGTGAAGTGTATTCAAACTACAAATCCCACTGTACCCTGAAGGGAATGATTGGCATGCCCCCATGGTGCTATAACCTTTGTTTCTCCACTCTTTGCTGGCTCAGTAAGTGACAAGCAGATCTTTGCAGAGTCAGGAATACTTACATTACTTAGGGAGGATATGGCAATAATGGTGGACAGAGGCTTTCTTGTGGATGACTGTGTGCCCTGTAATGTGTACAGGCCTGCATTTCTTTCTGGGAGACCTCAGATGCCAGCACACAAGGTCAGGGAGACCCAGGCTATAGAGTGCATGTTGAGCGCCTTATTCGCCATTTAAAGGAACACAAATTCTTTGACACGGCCATCCCCCTAAATATGTTTGGTAACATTAACCAGCTCTATGAAATGTAATGAAAACCAAACTATTTGAACTTTGTAAATGGTCTGCACTTATATAGCACCTTTCAAAGCCTTAACAGTATTCAAAGTGCTTTACACTGCGTCTCATTCACACACCAATGGCAGCAGAGCTGCTATGTAAGGTGCTAGCCTGCCATTGGGAGCAGCTTGGGATTCATTGTCTTGCCCAAGGACACTTCAGCATGTGGAGTCACATGGGCCAGGATTCGAACCACCAACCCTGCGATTAGTGTCCAACCTGCTCTACCACCTGAGCCACAGCAGCTTTAGTCCACTACGTCACACCATCACCATATGGAGTGGTGGTGGCGTGGTCGACTAAAGCACATAACTGGCAATCAGAAGGTCACTGGTTCAATCCCCACATCCACCACCATTGTGTCCTTGAGTAAGGCACTTAACTCCAGGTTGCTCCGGGGGGATTGTCCCTTTAATTAGTGCACTGTAAGTTGCTATGGATAAAAGTGTCTGAGAAAAATCCATAAAATGAGTAGGGGGGACAGCTGTTGCTCCCTGCTGGCTGTAATGTGAGGTCTGGTAGAGCAAAGCTGCAACATGATTGCATAGTGCAAGCCCTGCCACACATGAGCAATGATAGGTCAATAGCTCAACAGGTTTAGAGTCTTTGAGAACAACCTATAAAAATGTTATGTGTCCCCTATGTCTACTACACAATAAACATAGATGTACTGTTGAGTAAAATATTTTTTGAAATACGCAGTTGGTGCACGGTTCCGTTGGTGCAACAGTAGGCTGTAGGTCCAAACAGTATTAGTCACTATCTATTCTCCAGACTATTTTATACTGGCACATGAAATTCCCAGAAAGCAGAAAGCATTAACATTATTGAACCTGCTCTCATTCCCCTACACTCAAGTTGTGTGGTCTCTCTTTTTTCCACATCGACCTGAAGCAGCTTTCAGGTCGATGTGGAAAACCTCACAGACACCTCTCCTGCCTCATCCTTGTCAGAAACTGAGAAACAGAGGCAACGAATTAAGCAAAGACCACATAGCAAGACAAAATGTTATGCTAGTGCCAAGCCAAATGTCAAGGAGAGTAGCGAGAGACAGATCTATATATTTCAATGCTGCCAACTTAGTGGGTATGTTCTGTTTACCAATGCTAACGTTAAGCTATCATTGGTCTTTCAACTTAACAGTAGCTAACTTACGTTCGGCAACGTTAGCTAAGTTAGCTGTCTATAGCTACACTTCGCGCCTGTGCACATAAGCTTTCTTCCACAGAGTGGTGAATACAAACAATGAAGATGGCAAAAGCATCGAGCAATTTTGTCTGGACGGACGATGAGGTTGCTTTATTATTGCAATAATTTTGCAGGAGAAGCGTCAATAAACTCCAAATTTTGAGCAGCACAAACACAGTCCTGTAGTCCACCATTGTTGTTTTGAATGTCAGGTATGTTGTTTTGAAGTACACGAGCGCATGCCTATAGACTGAACATGTAATACGCATGTGCATGACATCATCGTTTTCACAAATTCGTTTTTGTATGTTTACAAGATGATAACGCCATCGTTTTCAGAAACTTGCACTTTGAAACCCGTTTTCAAATGTTTGCGTTTTCAGGCTCCAAAACGCCTTTGTCATGTAAACGAACAGCCAAAAGTTTTCCGTTTTTAGTTGAAAACGTTGTCGTGTAAACGGCCCCTTAAAATGGACAAATATCAACAGATTATTATTGATCTACACTAGTTCTAACAGCATAAAACTAACATGAGCAAACAGCTCACAATACTGAATCACAAAATTTTGTGTTCTGCTAGAATCATCAAATGGGACTATCCTTTTAAAAACATAAAAAGGTTAGAGATTCATTAATCAGAACAAAAAAAGATGAATAATTTATTTATTCATTACCAGCCTATGACATCCGCAAAAGTTAATAAAGATTCCTCGTCTCTTAAAATGGCCCAGAGAAGCAGACTATCCCTGGTGATTTATCAAACGGCTTCACCGAAAACCCCTTGACATCTGCCTTCCTAATTCATCTGTGTTTAATCCAGTCTCTGCCCGCAGCAAGGTGAGACTCCTACACCAACCATCTGGAATATGCAGCTGTGTTAAAGAAATAAAAGGGTACAACGGGGCTAAAGATACCCCTTAAGGAAGCTAAGCTTTTTTTCTGCTCACAGTGTTTATTAAGATTGAAAACATACATTTATTTTTATTTAATATTCATGAAGCAACATCATTTGTGTGAAAATAAATAATAAAAGAAGGTTGGATAAAATATATACTCAAAACATTATGACCACTCACAAGTGAAGAGAATAACGTTGATCATCTTCTAACAAGGCCACATGTCCAGGTCTGGGTAGATTAGATGGTTAGCGAACAATCAGTTCTTGAAGTCAACGTAATAAATGCAGGAGAAATGGGCAGGAGACCTGAGCGACTTTGACAAGGGCCATATTGTAATGACTAGATGACTGGGTCAGAGCATCTCTAAAAGGGCAAGGCTTGTGGGGTGCTCCCGGTCAGCAGTGGCGAGTACCTACCGACAGTGATCCGAGGAGGGACAAACCTCAATCTGGTGACAGGGTGTTGGGCGCCCAAGGCTCATCGATGCACAAGGGCAATGAAGGCTATCCCGTCTGGTCCGAACTGACTGAAGTTCTACTGTGGCACAAGTAACCGAAGATTTATTTATGGTTACAGGAGAAATGTGTCACAACACACAGTGCACCACACCCAGCTGTGTATAGTCAGAGTGCCCATAATGACCCCTGTCCACCGTCGCAAGCATCGGAACAGGACCTTGGAGCAGTGGAAGAAGTTTGCCTAGTCTGATGAGTCCCTTTTTCTTTAACATCATGTGGACAGTACATGTGCACCATTTACCTGGGGAAGTGATGGCAGCAGGATGCACTGTGGGAAGATGACAAGTCGATGGAGGGAGTGTGATGTCCTGGGCAATGTTCTGCTGGGAAACACTGGGTCAGCCCATTCATGTGGCCATCAGTTTGACACGTGCCACCTACCTAAACATCGTTGCAGACCAGGTACACCCATTCATGGCAATGGCCTCTTTTAGCAGGATAATGCGCCCTGTCACACTGCACTTACTGTTTGGGACATGATGAAGAGTTCAAGGTGTTGCTCTGGCCTCCAAATTCCCCAGATCTCAATCCGATTGAGCATCTATGTGATGTGCTGGACCAACTAGTCCGATCCACGGCGGCTCCACATCGCAATCTGCTAATGTCTTGGTGCCAGATACCACAGGACACCTTCAGGGCTCTTGTAGAGTCCATGCATCGGTGGATTGGTGCTGTTTTGGCGACACGTGGTGGGCCAACAGGGCTGGGCAGGTGGATATAATGTTTCATCTCATTGGCATATATATGTATATTTAAATGTAGCAAGGGGGCCTTTTACCCCCAGTGTGGCCACATCAATTTACAACGATTTCAAAGTTTTTAAATATTAGATCAAATGACCTCAAAATGTCAAGACATTGTGTTTTGCAAACAGGTGTTTAGGAGAGTGCTGTGGTCGTTTTTGTTTCTATTTAGGGTTTTGGGAGAAAATGCAATCAAAGGAGCCTTTTAGCCCTGTTGTAACTATTTGTTAAAAACATCTGTGTTTCTGTTGCTCATACTTATGGTTAGTGACTGAATAAACCCGATCCCTAAGAGTTATACTTCAGCATGTTACCGATTGTGTGATGGACATGATTCTTATGGAGTGGTGGTGGAGTAGTGGCTAAAGCACAAGGCTGTTAATCAGAAGGTCCTTGGTTCGAACCCCACGGCCACCACCATTGTGCCCTTGAGCAAGGCACTTAACTCCAAGTTGTTCCAGGGGGATTGTCCCTGTAATAATTGCACTGTAAGTCGCTTTGGATAAAAGCGTCTGCCAAATGCATAAATGTAAATGTCTTAAAATGATGCATCTTGATGTCGAGAGGATGAAAGAGATTAAATGTAACGTTTTTGCCTGGTGGATGATAAAACTGGCGGGAAAACAAATCCTATAGATGTAGATTGACGTGAATGATTAGAGATGATATAGCTATCCATAAAGTATTGTTTACATGAAGCAAACTCCATTCAGCAATTACACTGGTAAAACATAACCAGAAGTTCCTCCACAAGTGATCCCAAAAATTAGTTCACCCAAAAATGAAAATTCTCTCATCATTTATTCACCCTCATGCCATCCCAGATGTGTGTGAATTTCTTTCTTCTGCTGAACACAAATAAAGATTTCTAGAAGAATTTCTCAGCTCTGTAGGTCCATGCAATGCAAGAATGGTGACGAGAATTTTGAAGCTCCAAAAAGCACATAAAGGCAGCATAAAAGTAATCCATACAACTCCAATGGTTAAATCCATGCCTTCTGAAGCGATCTAATTGGTTTTGGGTGAGAATAGACCAAAATATATCTCTTCACTGTATATCTTGACAGCAGTCTCCTTGGTAATCATGATTTCAAGCTCGATTACACTTCCTATAGCACAGGGGTTAGCAACCTATGGAGGGTTAATCACTGGCATGCCAGAAATGGCAAGAGAGGATGATTTTATCTTATTCCAATCTACATTTTGATGTAATCCTTCCATTGACCAGGAAAATTAAAAATGGCACTCCATGTCAAAATGGTTGCCGACTCCTGCTAAAGCGCCATCTAGTACACTGCATGTACTAGTGTAATCGCGCTTGAAATCATGATTGAGCCTAGAGACGGCAGTGACAAGATACAAAGTGATTTATTTTAATTTTTTGGTCTGTTCTCACCCAAAACCAACTGGATTGCTTCTGAAGACATGGATTAAACCACTGGAGTCTTCTACCTTTATGTGCTTTTTGGAGCTTAAATGTTCTGGTCACCATTCACTTGCATTGTATGGATCTTCAGAGCTGAGATATTCTTCTAGAAAGCTTAATTTGTGTTCTGCAGAATAAAGAAAGTCACACACATCTGGGACGACCTGAGGGTGAGTAAATTATGAGAGAATTTACATTTTTGGTGAACTATTACATCAACTTTTAATTACAAATATTAGTTTTAAATAAAAAAAAATCATGTAAGTGCTTCAACAAAAATACAAGCTGACTGTAAAATATATATATATTTTTTTTAAATCTAACTACATAATATATAACAAATAACACCCCAATGTAAATAATAATAAGAAGTTATGTTAAGAATAAACTAAACTATTCCCATAAAATATAATAAAATGTGAGTTTTACTAGTAATTATATGGTAAATCATACTTTTTTACCATATTTTACTGTAAAATTGCATGTATTATCTTGTTAAATATGTTATCTTTTGTTTACCGTATATGTTAAGGTAAACTACCTGTTAACCATTTAATGTTGTAGCATTTTTTAAATTCTTTTACCATTAAAATTATGGACATTTATTACACATTTCTGATTTCAATCCCTGTGGAGCGCTGGCCCCGTAGACTTCCATTGTTAGGTCAGCAGTGGCATACAGTAATCTACACCGGCAAACTGAATCATTTCTGTTGCTGATTCAGAACATCGGTTCCTGTCTAACCTCACTGGAGAGAGACAGCACAGCAAACCTTAATGTCTACTAGAGTACATCCATAGTACTTTTATATAGGGGCCCTAATGTTTATTTACAGACAAGTTCTGTTTGTTTTTCATGATATAATTAACATACAGTAATACCTTAGGCGTAAAGTTAACAGTTTAACCCTTGTGTGTTAATTTAAAAATAAGTTACTCTGAGGTCAGTGAGTTTTAACCCACAGCAGTCCTGATCATAACTACAAAATATTCATCCACACACACAAACACACACACACACACACACACTCACTCATGTTGGTGCGGCTATCCATATGAGGACTCTCCACAGACATGATGATTTTTATTCTGTATGAACTATATATTCTATCCCCTAACCCTACCCCTACACCCAACAAAACCCCTAAACCCAACCCTTCCCCTAAACCTAACACATCCCCTAAACCCAACAAAACCCCTAAACCCAACCCTACCCTTAAACCTAACACATACCCTAAACCCAACAAAACCCCTAAACCCAACCCTACCCCTAAACCTAACATATCCCATAAACCCAACAAAACCCCTAAACCTAACACATCCCCTAAACCCAACAAAACCCCTAAACCCAACTCTACCCCTAAACCTAACCCAACCCCTAAACCTAACACAACCCCTAAACCCAACACAACCCCTAAACCCAACTCTACCCCTAAACCTAACCCAATCCCTAAACCTAACACAACCCCTAAACCCAACTCTACCCCTAAACCTAACCCAACCCCTAAACCTAACACAACCCCTAAACCTAACCCAACCCCTAAACCCAACTCTACCCCTAAACCTAACCCAACCCTAAACCCAACTCTACCCCTAAACCCAACACAACCCCTAAACCCAACTCTACCCCTAAACCTAACACAACCCCTAAACCTAACCCAACCCCAAAACCTAACACAACCCCTAAACCTAACCCAACCCCTAAACCCAACTCTACCCCTAAACCTAACACAACCCCTAAACCCAACACAACCCCTAAACCCAACCCAACCCCTAAACCCAACACATCCCCTAAACCCAACACAACCCCTAAACCCAACACAACCCCTAAACCTAACCCTACCCCTAAACCTAACACAACCCCTAAACCCAACACAACCCCTAAACTGAACACATCCCCTAAACCCAACACATCCCCTAAACCTAACCCAACCCCTAAACCCAACACAACCCCTAAACCCAACACAGCCCCTAAACCCAACACATCCCTAAACCTAACCCAACCCCTAAACCCAACACAGCCCCTAAACTCAACACAGCCCCTAAACCTAACACAACCCCTAAACCCAACACAACCCCTAAACTCAACACAGCCCCTAAACCCAACACATACCCTAAACTTAACACAACCCCTAAACCCAACACAAACCCTAAACCCAACACAACCCCTAAACCTAACACAACCCCTAAACCTAACCCTACCCCTAAACCTAACACAACCCCTAAACCTAACACAACCCCTAAACCCAACACAACCCCTAAACCTAATGCAACCCCTAAACCCAACCCTACCCTTAAACCTAACACAACCCCTAAACCCAACACAACCCCTAAACCTAACACAACCCCTAAACCCAACTCTACCCCTAAACCTAACACAACCCCTAAACCCAACTCTACCCCTAAACCTAACACATCCCCTAAACCTAACCCAACCCCTAAACCTAACCCAACCCCTAAACCTAACACAACCCCTAAACCTAACCCAACCCCTAAACCTAACCCAACCCCTAAACCCAACACAACCCCTAAACCCAACTCTACCCCTAAACCTAACACAACCCCTAAACCCAACTCTACTCCTAAACCTAACACATCCCCTAAACCTAACCCAACCCCAAAACCTAACACAACCCCTAAACCTAACCCAACCCCTAAACCTAACACAACCCCTAAACCTAACCCAACCCCTAAACCCAACTCTGCCCCTAAACCTAACACAACCCCTAAATAATAATAAGAAGTTATGTTAAGAATAAACTAAACTATTCCCATAAAATATAATAAAATGTGAGTTTTACTAGTAATTATATGGTAAATCATACTTTTTTACCATATTTTACTGTAAAATTGCATGTATTATCTTGTTAAATATGTTATCTTTTGTTTACCGTATATGTTAAGGTAAACTACCTGTTAACCATTTAATGTTGTAGCATTTTTAAATTCTTTTACCATTAAAATTATGGACATTTATTACACATTTCTGATTTCAATCCCTGTGGAGCGCTGGCCCCGTAGACTTCCATTGTTAGGTCAGCAGTGGCATACAGTAATCTACACCGGCAAACTGAATCATTTCTGTTGCTGATTCAGAACATCGGTTCCTGTCTAACCTCACTGGAGAGAGACAGCACAGCAAACCTTAATGTCTACTAGAGTACATCCATAGTACTTTTATATAGGGGCCCTAATGTTTATTTACAGACAAAATCTGTTTGTTTTTCATGATATAATTAACATACAGTAATACCTTAGGCGTAAAGTTAACAGTTTAACCCTTGTGTGTTAATATAAAAATAAGTTACTCTGAGGTCAGTGAGTTTTAACCCACAGCAGTCCTGATCATAACTACAAAATATTCATCCACACACACAAACACACACACACACACACACACACTCACTCATGTTGGTGCGGCTATCCATATGAGGACTCTCCACAGACATGATGATTTTTATTCTGTATGAACTATATATTCTATCCCCTAACCCTACCCCTACACCCAACAAAACCCCTAAACCCAACCCTACCCCTAAACCTAACACATCCCCTAAACCCAACAAAACCCCTAAACCCAACCCTACCCTTAAACCTAACACATACCCTAAACCCAACAAAACCCTAAACCCAACCCTACCCCTAAACCTAACATATCCCATAAACCCAACAAAGCCCTAAGCCTAACACAGCCCCTAAGCCCAACAAAGCCCTAAACCCAACTCTGCCCCTAAACCTAACCCAACCCCTAAGCCTAACACAGCCCCTAAACCCAGCACAACCCCTAAGCCCAGCACAGCCCCTAAGCCCAGCTCTGCCCCTAAGCCTAGCCCAATCCCTAAGCCTAACACAACCCCTAAGCCCAGCTCTGCCCTAAGCCTAGCCCAGCCCCTAGGCCTAACACAGCCCCTAAGCCTAGCCCAGCCCTAAGCCCAGCTCTGCCCCTAAACCTAGCCCAACCCTAAGCCCAGCTCTGCCCCTAGGCCCAGCACAGCCCCTAGGCCCAGCCCTGCCCTAAGCCTAGCCCAGCCCTAAGCCTAGCACAGCCCTAGGCCTAACCCAGCCCCTAAGCCCAGCTCTGCCTCTAGGCCTAGCCCAGCCCTAAGCCCAGCTCTGCCCCTAGGCCCAGCACAGCCCTAGGCCCAGCTCTGCCCTAGGCCTAGCACAGCACCTAAGCCTAGCCCAGCCCCAAGGCCTAGCACAGCCCTAAGCCTAGCCCAGCCCCTAAGCCCAGCTCTGCCCCTGAGACCTAGCACAGCCCCTAAACCCAGCACAGCCCCTAGGCCCAGCCCAGCCCTAGACCCAGCACATCCCTAAGCCCAGCACAGCCCCTAGGCCCAGCACAGCACCTAAGCCTAGCCCTGCCCCTAGGCCTAGCACAGCCCCTAGGCCCAGCACAGCCCCTAAGCTGAACACATCCCTAGGCCCAGCACATCCCTAAGCCTAGCCCAACCCCTAAGCCCAACACAGCCCCTAGGCCCAGCACAGCCCCTAAGCCCAGCACATCCCTAAGCCTAACCAGCCCCTAAGCCCAACACAGCCCCTAAACTCAGCACAGCCCCTAAGCCTAGCACAACCCCTAAGCCCAACACAACCCTAAGCTCAGCACAGCCCCTAGACCCAGCACATCCCTAAGCTTAGCACAGCCCCTAGACCCAATACAGACCCTAAACCCAGCCCTGCCCTTAAGCCTAGCACAACCCCTAGACCTAACACAGCCCCTAGAGCCCAGCACAGCCCCTAGACCTAATGCAGCCCCTAAGCCCAGCCCTGCCCTTAAGCCTAACACAGCCCCTAGACCCAGCACAGCCCCTAGGCCTAGCACAGCCCCTAAGCCCAGCTCTGCCCCTAAGCCTAGCACAGCTCCTAAGCCCAGCTCTGCCCCTAGACCTAACACATCCCCTAAGCCTAACCCAGCCCCTAAACCTAGCCCAGCCCCTAAGCCTAACACAGCCCCTAAGCCTAGCCCAGCCCCTAAGCCTAGCCCAACCCCTAAACCCAACACAACCCCTAAGCCCAACTCTGCCCCTAGGCCTAACACAACCCCTAAGCCCAACTCTACCCCTAAACCTAACACATCCCTAAGCCTAGCCCAACCCCTAAGGCCTAGCACAGCCCTAGGCCTAGCCCAACCCCTAAGCCTAACACAGCCCCTAAGCCTAACCCAGCCCCTAAGCCCAGCTCTGCCCCTAAGCCTAGCACAGCCCTAGACCCAGCTCTAGCCCTAAGCCTGGCACAACACCTAAGCCTAGCCCAGCCCCAAGACCTAACACAACCCCTAAACCTAACCCAGCCCCTAGGCCCAGCTCTGCCCCTGAACCTAACACAACCCCTAAGCCCAGCACAGCCCCTAAACCCAGCCCAACCCCTAAACCCAACACATCCCCTAAACCCAACACAACCCCTAAGCCCAGCACAACCCCTAAGCCTAACCCTACCCCTAAACCTAACACAGCCCCTAAACCCAACACAACCCCTAAGCTGAACACATCCCCTAAGCCCAACACATCCCTAAGCCTAACCCGACCCTAAGCCCAGCACAACCCTAAACCCAACACAGCCCCTAAACCCAACACATCCCTAAGCCTAACCAGCCCCTAAGCCCAACACAGCCCCTAAACTCAGCACAGCCCCTAAGCCTAACACAACCCCTAAACCCAACACAGCCCCTAAACTCAGCACAGCCCTAGACCCAACACATCCCCTAAGCCCAGCACATCCCCTAAGCTCAGCACAGCCCCTAAACTCAACACAGCCCCTAAACTCAACACAGCCCCTAAGCCCAGCACATCCCTAAGCCTAACCAACCCCTAGGCCCAACACAGCCCCTAAACTCAACACAGCCCCTAAGCCTAGCACAGCCCCTAAACCCAGCACAACCCCTAAACTCAACACAGCCCCTAAGCCCAACACAGCCCCTAGGCCCAGCACAACCCCTAAACCTAGCACAGCCCTAAGCCCAATACAGACCCTAAGCCCAGCCCTACCCTTAAGCCTAGCACAGCCCCTAAGCCTAACACAACCCCTAAGCCCAACACAGCCCCTAAGCCTAATGCAACCCCTAAACCCAACCCTACCCTAGCCTAGCACACCTAAGCCCAGCACAGCCCCTAAACCTAGCACAGCCCTAAGCCCAGCTCTACCCCTAAGCCTAACACAACCCCTAAGCCCAGCTCTGCCCCTAAACCTAGCACAACCCTAGACCTAACAGCCCTAAGCCTAGCCTAGCCCCTAAACCTAACACAGCCCCTAAGCCTAGCACAACCCCTAAACCTAACCCAACCCCTAAAGCCTAAGCCCAACCCCTAAGCCTAACACAACCCCTAAGCCCAGCTCTACCCCTAAACCTAACACATCCCCTAAACCTAACCCAGCCCCAAAGCCTAACACAGCCCCTAAGCCTAACCCAACCCCTAAACCTAACACAACCCCTAAGCCTAACCCAACCCCTAAACCCAGCTCTGCCCTAAGCCTAACACAACCCCTAAACCTAACACAACCCCTAAGCCCAGCCCTACCCTTAAGCCTAGCACAACCCCTAAGCCTAACACAACCCCTAAAGCCCAACCCTAGCCCTATAAGCCTAACACAACCCCTAGACCCAACACAACCCCTAAACCTAACACAAGCCCTAAACCTAACACAACCCCTAAGCCCAACTCTACCCCTAAACCTAACACAGCCCCTAAGCCCAGCTCTACCCCTAAGCCTAGCACATCCCCTAAGCCCAGCACAACCCCTAAGCCTAGCCCAGCCCCTAAGCCTAACACAGCCCCTAAGCCTAACCCAGCCCCTAAACTTAACCCAGCCCCTAAGCCCAGCTCTGCCCCTAAGCCTAACACAGCCCCTAAGCCCAGCTCTGCCCCTAAGCCTAACACATCCCCTAAACCTAGCCCAACCCCAAAGCCTAACCCAACCCCAAAGCCTAACCCAAACCCTAAGCCTAGCACAACCCCTAAACCTAGCCCAACCCCTAAACCCAACTCTGCCCCTAAACCTAACACAACCCCTAAACCCAGCTCTACCCCTAAACCTAACCCAACCCCTAAGCCCAACTCTACCCCTAAACCTAACACAACCCCTAAACCCAACTCTACCCCTAAACCTAACCCAACCCCTAAACCTAACACAACCCCTAAACCTAACCCAACCCCTAAACCCAACTCTACCCCTAAACCTAACACAACCCCTAAACCCAACTCTACCCCTAAACCTAACACATCCCCTAAACCTAACACAACCCCTAAACCCAACACAACCCCTAAACCTAACACATCCCCTAAACCCAACACAACCCCTAAACCCAACACAACCCCTAAACCCAACACAACCCCTAAACCCAAAACTGCATTTTTCAATTTTCCAAAGCACATGACACTAGAAATGTCCTCATAAACCACAATTATAGCATAATACCCTTGTAATTACCAGTTTGTACCCTAAAAAAAGTCCTAGTAAACCACCAAAACCCGCCCACACTGACATCCATACCAACACACCCACACAATTTTAGCTGCATAATGTATTCAATTGTCCTGCAGGTCTCTATAATACAGCAAACAGAGAATAGGGGGAAAGCTTGTATTTGCTCCATAGGATAAACTTGAGAAAAAAGGCGCCACCTGGTGAAAAATATTACAATGTAAAATTTGAAGCCAGGGCTCCAGAATGAAAACATAATATCATAGAATTCATGATTTAATGCTTTAATGGCAGTGTGATCAAATATTTCAATGGGGACATTTTTATCCTGAAGGTCCTGAGTGTAACTATTTTGTGTAGATTTTTGTTTTATAGATGTGTTATAGGAACTGAGGTTGAAATATCATAATCCCCCCAAAATACACCTTTGGCTAAATGTATGCCACTGGCATTAAAACAGCCAAAATGATAAAAAACTAAAAACTAATTATAAAATAAATGAAAAATACTAAAATGTCCAGAAGGTCGCAAAAGTGTTAATATCAGATAAAGGATCATGTGTGGTGGTGGTGTAGTGGTCTAAGCACATAACTGGTAATCTGGTGATCAGAAGGTCACTGGTTCGATCCCCACAGCCACCACCATTGTGTCCTTGAGCAAGACACTTAACTCCAGGTTGCTCCGGGGGGGATTGTCCCTGTAATAAGGGCTCTGTAAGTCGCTTTGGATAAAAGCATCTGCCAAATGCATAAATGTAGAGATTGCCTGTAGAGATTACTGTAGGTGCTGAATTCATCTATTTAATGCAGGACTGATGTTCCAGAAGCTGGTTTTCACATGCACACTGAAAATGAGCAAATCAGCACATCTGACAGGACTCTGAGGTTTGTGTGTGTCAATGTGTTCATGGCGAATTACTGTACTCACCGCTAGAGGCCACTATTGGTCAAAACGGACGAGAACATAGAACAATGTGCAATCGGTTCATTACACTTTCTGTGGTCAGTGTGTGGTCTTCAGATCATAGGGATATATTCTATAGCTATATTACATCTTTGCTTTAAAATGCAAGCAAAATCGCTAATTAAAAACATAAAGTTATTCCCTCTACATACATGTGCAGGACCTTACGTCATTTGGCTACAGCGACATCTAGCGGTAGGCAGTGGTAATACCACACCTCTGTGGCCACAAGAGAGTGCCACAGGTCACTAAATATTATAGGATATTGTCTGTAGCTTTGTACAGACCTGTTGTATAGTTACATGTTTTACTAATGGACCTCTATTCACAGACCTGTAATGACACGTTTCTGCCTTCTTTAACAACATAAATCTAGCAAACTTTCTTATATTTCAATTTAAAAATATTGAGTGTAAATTTATAACATTGCACTTTGTATTAAGTTTGAAAGAATCAGTTAGCTGCGATGAGACTTTTAACACAGCTGCTGAGGGAGTGACAGAAAATTTTGGCCCACTGTGACAACATACCCCATATAGTCTGACAACTTTTTTTTAGCCAATTAAATTGAATAGTTCACCCAAAAATGAAAATGTTCTCATCATTTACTCACCCTCATGCCATCCCAGATGTATGACCGTCTTTCTTCTGCTGTACACAAACGAAGATATTTAGAAGAATATCTCAGCTCTGTAGGTCCATACAATGCAAGTGAATGGTGACCAGAACTTTTAAGCACATAAAGTTAGAATAAATGTTATCCATAGGACTCCAGTGGTTTAATCCATGTCTTCAGAAGTAACGATAGGGTTGGGTGAGAAACAGATACATATTTAAGTCCTTTTTACACTATAAATTCTCCTCTTTGTCCAGTAGGTGGCGAGATGCACGAAGAATGCGAATCGCCAAAAACAAAAAAATAAGAATGTGGAAGTGAAATTAGAGATTTATAGTAAAAAAGAACTTAAATATTGATCTGTTTCTCAGCCAGTGTGGCATCATATTGCGTCAGAAGACATGGATTTAACAACTGGAGTCGTCTGGATTACTTTTATACTAACTTTATATGCTTTTTTTGAGCTTCAAAGTTCTGGTCACCATTCACTTGCACTGTATGTACACCTTCAGAGCTGAAATATTCTTTAAAATCTTAATTTGTGTTCAGCAGAAGATAGAAAATCTAACATATCTGGGATGGCATGAGGGTGAGTAAATACTGACAGAATTTTCACATTTGGGTGAACTATCTCTTTAAGGTTTACGTATTAAGCCGTATTTCTATACATTTTCCCATGCCACGTGTCGAAATAGCAAAAAATATCTAATCTTTTGGGGAAAACCCACAGACTGAGCCAAGTTTAATGTAAACTGTTATTCTCCTCTCGCTATATCTGTTTTCTCCACCTAGATAACTAGTTCTGTTTATTCATTAGAAATCTATAAAGCTTCTGAAATGTTTAATAATCAACTTTAAACAGAATTTTACGCACTTACGTGGAGGTGCAGGTTTACCGTGTGATTATAGCCATAGATTATTTAGCACAGATGGGCCGTTTCTATTCAAATGAATGGGAAAAAAAAAATTTAAACGGGGAGCTCCAACGGTCAACGGACGTAGAAAGTCCCGCCTTACAGTTAAAAGAGCCAATCACCTTTTAGATACAGACATCCCCTGTCAATCAACTCTAGAACGCGCATGCGCATTAACTATGCAGGCTGGGAAATTGCGTTTCTTAGCGTAATACGAGGTAAAGAAGCACAATTTATGATACCAGTGTTGTCATATTTTATTGCTGATTTGAAATGTGTTTATTGATCGTAGTCTTGACCAACAGTTTTTGAGATTTCGGCCTTACCCCATTCAAGTAGATACAAGTTTCACTTTCATGACTGGAAATAGTCTCCCGAGAGCTTTCCAAAGAATTAATTGCTAGGACGACTTTATTATAGCATCTGTAACACCATCATATCTTATATACACACTGTAACTGCTTTAGCAACTTATTAAAATATGTGTATTTGATAAAACAGTTTTTATAAGGCTCAAAACACTACGTGAATGGATCATGGAACACTTCTCGCTGCGCAAACTCCATTTCATTTGTCGCTGCTCTCGACCAATGGCGTGAGTTTGGGGGCGGGACTACCTGTTTGCTCCACCAATGGATGACGGCGGGGTGTGTTTTGTAAACCGTGATTATTTTTGCATTTCTGTAGTTTGGTGAAGCTCGTGACGCAGAAATTAAACATTATACATTCATTACAAAGCAACATGGCTGAATGTGATTATTTATAATATAAATAAAAAAATAAATTAAAAAAGATGTCAGACTCTATAATTTGGTTTAAATTCTTTAAAAGTGCATTTAATACAGTTTATCACTTCTTCTATATTTGTAGGCATACAGTATGTACAGAATTTATATACAGTCCTTTCATAGAAAATAAAGCTTTTTTTTACAGAGGCAAATTAATCTATATATACATCTGATCTTTCAAATGACAAGGCATATAGTACACTGGAGCTATTCTCTCGTCATACAATATGCATTGAAATAACATCCATGTCGTTTCAATAAAGAAAAACATGCTGCGTTCAACAGTGAACCACACACTTCATTGTTTCTCAATCAGAGCAGTTAAATAAGAAGACTAAATAGTTTTGAGTGTTTCTTTTCAGCTGGATGAACTTTTGTTAGCGTGAATTTTAAACTAAAGATGATTACAGAGTGAATCTCACGAAACCTGTCAAGAACATGTCCAGGTCATATTTCACCCCAAAATCAAAAGAAGATATGAAGCTTAATTTGTCATGACAATTAAAAACATTTTCCCCTCAAATTCTCACAACCATAATGCGAAAAAAAACTCTTTGTTATTACTGTAACGCAAAACAAAAATTATAGATATTTAAAATTGTAAATTGTTTATACATCAAGGTAGTATTTGTGAATTTCCTTTTAATTATTTTATCTTTATTACAGTAATGTAATAAGTAAAATCACTCTATTACAATAATTAGAATTGAATGAGATATGCGTAAATAAATAAATGAATAAATATAAAAGTTTAATGTAAAAAAACAAACAAAAAAAAATTTAAATGAAAAATGACTTGGACATGTTTTTGCGAGACTTACCCTTTAAGAGTGAGATGTGAAGTACACACACGCGCGTGCGCGCGCACACACACACGCACAAACACTTACGCTCACACGCGCGCACACTCACGCACGCGCGCACACTCACAAACTCACGCTCGCACTCACACGCTCACGCACACACACAGCGCACACACACTCACGCACGCACTCACACACACACACACACACACGCACAAACACTTACGCTCACGCGCGCACACTCACAAACTCACGCTCGCACTCACACGCACACACACACACTCACGCACGCACTCACACACACACACACACTCACGTACGCACGCACGCACGCACCCACACTTACAAACTCACGCACACACGCGCACACACACTCACGCGCGCACACACTCTCACGCGCGCACACACACACACACATTTGCACAAGCTGTAAATAGATTTTCTCTGTATATAATAATTTCTTTAAATATTTATGGATAAAGCCCTTAAAAAAAAAAAAAAAAAATCACACACACACAGTTTAGTTTTGTCTATTGCAAGATAGTGATTCATTTGACTTTTAAAACTCTGTATGTGCAAGTTCTGTGCAACATGGATCTTCTTGTCTTCAAAACCAACAAATGTTACATTCAATACTGGAAACTTCATCCCCCGAAAACTGTCTCTCTGAGTCCAGCACGCGATTCACAATCCCAAACATCCCAGAGTCTTCGTTTGAGGTCTGAAAGAGTCATCTGAAAACATCCAAACACAACCAAGATTGCACTTCAAGTATTCAAAGAGAGAGTCTTGTGTGTTCTTGTGTACCAAACCCCAGTGATTCCCCACCGTTAATGCCAGCAGTGACCGAGGCAGGTGCATCCTGTATTGCAACTTTGTCTGATTTGTCAGAAACTTGATGGATTTGCTTTCAAGTTTAGTTTAACTTCAATAAACATTCAGAAATATATATATATATATATATATATATATATCAGCTTATCGTCTAATTGTAATACATAATACTCTACGAAGGTTAAAGCCAGTACAAAAAAAATGTGCCTCATCGAAAATGTCCTTTCCACTGGACTGGTAAACCATCTAGTAGGCAAGACAGGAAGTAGACTTCTTCATGTCCAGCTTTCAGTAATATCTGGTGTGCAAAATTCAGAAATACAATAAGTCACCAAACTTCCATCGCACACACCAAAGTGTCGCTAAACTCCAGTTACGATCGGATCAAGCAGAAAAAGATCAAATAAACAAATCGCGCACAGTCCGGCATAATCGTCCTCATTTTCAGACATTGTAGAGTGCAGCTGGCGCCTTAAAAAAGAGCCACTAAGGGGCCAAAATGGCAGAGATGAGTCCATTCAAGCAGACGAAAGAGAGGAACAATCTTCGCATTTCGCCGGCAAACGTACAGCAACCGGGCGCTAATGTAAACGGACCGCTAGCGCAGAAAGTGCAGAAACGGCAACCACAAAAATCGCAAAACGCTCTTCGAATGCGACGAACGTACATCAGCACTTCTTCAACGAACAGCTCAAAATGTGCAATTACAAAACTGAAGAAAGTTACATTAGAAGACTTTAAAAATGGAAATTCTGTCGGCTTAAAAAGAAAGTGTCTTTCTCAAAGTGTTAAGATCTTTTTTTCGGTTTGGTATCCGTGCAAACACTCCGATGCAGCATTGAGATTATTATTCGTTCAGTCTGTGAAACGTTCCCAGCATTGGTTTTGGCCCTTGGGTGGGCCGCGTTTGGGAATACACGGAAAGGAGCAGCTGAGGATTACGGGAAACTTGGAAAAGTTTGAGGGAGATTCATTTCTCGCACTTGAAACGAGAGAAGTATGCAGCGACCTTTAGCAGCTGTGCAGAAAACACATTAAAGCACTTCAGTACATCAACGACAAGCGGCGACGCTTTGATTTCTATGTGCACATGACCAAAAGTCACGTTCATTGGCCGGATCTCACAAAAGCGTATCACGAAAGTGTCCTAATCATGTTTCACTTTTTTATCAATTATCAGTTAAGACAATTTTTCCACAACTTATTAATATCCGTAAAGCAATAAATAATATAAATAATAAATAAATAAAATAATCATATACAGTATTATTTAAATTGTAAAATACAATTGTAAGTATGGTGGTATTTGGTAATATTTGTTATAATTATGCCGATATTAATAAAAAAAATGCTTGTGTTCATATATATATATAAACATACAGGGCTCGACATTAATGCTTGTCCACTTGCCCGGGACAGGTGGAACTTTTGAACGGGCAAGTTAAAGAGAATTTGACAAGTAGCCTGTTTAAAATCTCAATAACGAATATTAGCTCAATAGCGCGGGATTGCGCACAATTTATTTATTTATTTTTTACTTTTCTCCCTTTTCGGGCCAATTTGTAACGCCCAATTACCAATGTGCTTTAAGTCCTCGTGGTGGCGTAGAGACTCAATCCGGGTGGCGGAGGACGAATCTCAGTTGCCTCCACATCTGAGACCGTCAATCCGCGCATCTTATCACGTGACTTGTTGAGCGCGTTACCACGGAGACCTAGCACGTGTGGAGGCTTCACGCTATTCTCCGCGGCATCCACACACAACTCACCACACGCCCAATTGAGAGCGAGAACCACATTATAGCGACCACGAGGAGGTTACCCCACATCACTCTACCCTCCCTAGCAACCGGGCCAATTTGGTTGCTAAGGAGACCTGGCTGGAGTCACTCAGCACACCCTAGACTCGAACTTATGAATCCAGGTGTGATAGTCAGCGCCAATACTTGCTCCAGTAGCCCTGATTTACAGTATATATATATATATATATATATATATATATATATATATATATATTATAATTTCAATAATATATTTATTTTACAATATATTTTACAGTCCAGTATATCTATATATAGTATTATAAAATACTGGTGTCTTTTATTTATTTATTTATATATATTTTTTGCATTACGGAAAGGAAAATTGGGGATAATGTGCTTTATAACATGACAATAATGTCACAATGGTTTTAAAAAAATATAAAATTTTCATGTATATAATATTTTTCTTTTGATTTTGGTGTCTTTGTGAGATTCACCATTTTACCTGCATGACACGCTTAAAATAAAGCCATTAAAATGAAACAATAACTGTAAATTATTGCACTCCATCAGGACCACAGAATAAAAATATAAGCGACTGACTTACATTAAAGTATGTTTCTCTTAGATAAAGATTCTTTACATTATATTAGATTTGTTTAGGATGAGCCTAGAAGTGTGCAAGTGAAGTGCTCTCTCTCCCCTGAAGAGTTTAGCCCAGAGTCGCCCCCTGGTGGCCCTGAGAGGTGAGGACGCCCATCCTCACCCAACTGCTGCCCTGAGACCCACAACACTAGGCCAAATATGGACCAACAATCACAAACAATGAATCTGACAACAAAAACGACTCCCAAAAAACTCAAATCTGTGTCTTCCGCCCATCCGAGTGAGCTGGTCTTGTTGACGTGAGGAGAAATGTGCCTAGCCATCAGGAATGTTAGCTGTTGTTTCACATCGTGGATTCACACTCCACTTTGGAGGTTGTGGTGTCGGCACCTTTCCGGGTGAGCTTCAGGAAGCTGGGCTTCTCAGTGACCGTGTTTTCTCCATGGCCGTTACTAGTGGACGTCAACGCTTTGGTCTGCTCGCTCTTTGATGCGTCGCCCTCTCCGTTTGACCCTGGGTAGATGACGAGGAAGCTGGATGCCAGGAAGCCTAGGAACGAGCCGCCGGACGCCACCATGGGAATGACCCGCACAGAACCCACGCCGTCCACCACCGCCCCCAGCGCAGACGCCACTAGGATCTGTGAGATGTACACTTGGCACGACAGGATGGCGCAGTCGATGCCAAAACCTCGCTTGGAGTTCCCGGGGCTGTGCTGAACATACTACAAACAGTGAAGATATAGAAACATGTCAAGTTTCTTTATTTTGTTCTATGAGATTTTTAACACAATCAAAATAACGACAAACAAACTTGGTCGTTAAAATGAATCAGACTTCACAATGCTGTATTTGTCATTAACCTTTCAAGCTCTTCCTGTTTCAGTGGCACACCCAAAATGTAAGGCTTATAACTTGAAGGGTCAGGTGTTTGGTATCATTGTAAAGAAATCTTCGTTTTTGATTATGATGCATTCTCAGACAAAAATCACCAAAAAAATCACCAATTTGTTTTGTATATCTCTGGGTGTAAATAAAATGGCTCTAAAACTGCTTTTTTTCATTCCCAATCATGTCAACTGTATCTGAGAAAACTTTTGTGTTGATACGACAAAGCAATAAAAAGTTATAACATTACAAATATAAAGTCCAAAAGCCTCTCCAAACAAATAAAACATAATAATTGTACATAAGAACTAATTACACATGCAAAAACAACAATGACTAAAGGTTTACGTAACATGCAGACATGATTTAATCATGAGATTTCACAGAATGAGTTTCATTCTGTGTCATTTGAGTCATCATTGAGTCTGTGTCGTGTATTTGGCGCCATCTCCTGGTGGTCATATGTAACATTGTGCTTCATGTGGATTATCTAATGATCTATACATCTGATTATCTTGTGTGTGGACTCGATTGAAAGACAATCGACTTCTCTAAGTAATGGTTTTGTAAATTAGCAGAAAAAAATGTAACTAACTCTGCAACTAACTAAATAACTAACTTAAAATGTTACTTTTAAAAGGAATTCTAATTGCGAACCCCCAACACTGGTCATGAAGGAGTTCTTCTAAGAGACAGTTTGGACCAAGATTAGGTGTTTGAATGTTAGATTAAGTTTTAGGATGCAAGCGTGAAGAAGACTGACCTCTTTAATATCATGATACTGCCCAAGCAGGGAATACGGACAGTATGAGATGCTCATGGAGATAATTCCCATGCTGCTGATCATCACCATGGAGACGTAGACGTTTGGGAAGATCGCCATGACAGCCGTACCGACCGCAAAGCACAGAGTGCCCAGGATGTAGATGACCTTTATACTGAGCTCAAAGTTATCCAGGTACTTCTGCAGTACAGCTAGATTTCAAAATAAGAAAATAAAGAATCGTAATTGGTTCAAGATTGATTTATTGATACATAATTGAAAACATAATGTTTTGTTGCACTTCTAGTTTAAAGATATTCAACAGTGTTGTGCAACACCAAAACATACGTTTTAGGGCTGTCTAGGTGAGTGATACTCACCTGAACATATGGCAGCAGTGGCGGCATATATCACTAGACCCCAGCAGCCCATTTGCACCCCCTTGTGGTAGTTATGCAGTGCAGTTGAGTTCAACGGGGCCTACAATGAAAGCAGAGCTTAGTGTTAAAGTGTTCAAGTTAAAACTAACTGGATAGCGAAGTTTCAAACTGACGTCAGAGAAACCACCCCCTACAATTTCACAATTTCTCACTTTTTACTTTAGGATAAGTTTTTGCTAACTTTTGCCATTCTGCAATCTCAATGCCCTCTCTACAAAACCCACTCCTTGTGTCACTGTCCACTGACAAACTTCCCCTCTTTCGCAGCTCTCAAATATCATATGGGGTCATGAAGTGGCGTGACTTGGATCTTACCGCCCCTAGTGCAAATAACTTTATACTGGATTGAAACAAAATGAGGGTGAGTATTTGATTACATATCCTCTATTTAGACGATTCTGGTGCTCACCGTGGGGTCACCCTCGTAGATAACCTGCCCCATGAAGTCGGTGTAGAAAACAGCCTCGGCAATGATGGAAAACCAGGTGACCAGGTGACAAATGCACAGTCTGAACAGCTCTTTGGGCATCTTCAACATGGACATCCACAGCAGTCGTACAGTGGTCTCCGTCTCGCCCTCCTCGCTCTCTGTGTCCCCACTCGAGTTGGTGTTCCCGCTCTGATGTCTCATCCTCTGCCCATTCCTCTGCTTCTGCCTTTTCTCAATCTCGTAAATGTCGTTCATGCTGCGGGATGATTTGATTAGGAACGCAGCATTGGCACGACGGTAGCGGTAACGGTGGGAGCCCACGCGGCCATAGTAGGAGAAGGTACAAGACGACTGTCGGTAGAAAGTGTGGCGCCTGCGTTGCATGGATGCGTTGGCGATTGAAGGTTTCATGCACGTGTTGGGTTGGACGTGACTGTTGATGCCATTAAGGTCCGTTGGTTGTCCGTTGGGTGCTTTGGATCCGTTGAGTTGGTTGTTAAGCAGAGCTTCCTCACTATCACGCTCTACCTGTTGCAAGAACGCTGAAAGACGACTGAATTTACAATGCAAGAACTCCTGACTGCCTGCACTGCTGCTGCGTCTTGGCAGCGACCCATGATAGGACGAAATGCGGTCTTGGAAGATTGAAGGCTCGATTTCACGCAAGAATAGCATATCGTGTTCGAGATGGTCCAATGTCGCATCAGCCATGGCCAAAACGGAGTCGCTCTTACTACGGACAATGTCCACATCAAGAAAGTCCATGTCTAGATCTCGTTCTGAGCGCCGGTCCTTATAGTGGTCGAACTGATCATAGGGGTCATAAGACTCCTCTTCGTGGATCATGTTAAGTTGAGTTTGGTGTGCTGGTGTTACCAGAGAGCTGTGGATTTTAGCGTTCGATCCTGTTTCAGCTTCTCCGTCAAGACGGTCTTGTTGCGGACTGAACTGCTGTTCCTCGATACTGAAGAGATGAAGAGCGACAGAGACCGTGAAGAGAATAGCAGCGAAGACGAACAGAATCTGCTCCTGAGACTTGAAGGCCTGACCCAGGAAGGTGTGCGTCCAGTCAAGACCGCCCAGAGCATAACCGACCGCCCCTCCCAACCCTGAAGAAAACACAAGACACACACCGCTTAACACTGATTCTATAAGGGTCTCTGATTATGCATTATGTGAGGAATATGACCGAAGGACTGACATGGCACATTTATAACTTTGAGGAGTGAATTTATTGAGTTGTACCTGCAGAGAAGGCGTGGATGTTGAGGGCCATGTCCTGTTCTTCTGTGTCTGCCACATCCAACAGATATGCTCGTATCGGGCCCTCCGTCGCATCAGCGCAGAAATCCAACACCACAACCCCCAAAACTGTCATTACGATCCCTATTGGCTGGTTATTTGGCACATCTCCTACAGCAAGACCTGAGAGGCAGAGAAGACAATTTGTGTTACATATTAGTAGCCCAAGTTCTGCAGAATGTTTTGACATTTTCTGCATTGATTTTGGCGGGAAAAATGCGGAATTCCGTGGAATGGAACCAATTCGTTGGCTATAAGAAGTTGCTTTGGGCATTCTATAGATATATGTGACACATCACATGATATAACCAAGGCAAAAATGATCAAATGAAATGTTTATCTTTGTGTTTCCAGCAAGCATGCTCACCGATTAGCATACTATGCTAACATACTATTTATAATGGATCCCTCTAATTTTTCTTTTTAAATATAAAACATTTTCATTGGAAGGTGTCAGAGTTCAGCCACTTATATTGATTGTGTTTGGTTGTCTTTGTGTTTTTTTCTAGTCTATGTGAGAATGCATGGCTCGCCTTTTTTGGCGCTGCCATGCATTCTCTTGTCTTGCTGGTTATTGGCACGCATGCATTGCTCTTAAGCCACTCTTGCGGCATGCGTTCAATGTCAATTGTTTTGTGTTTGTCGCTCACGACCTTGGGTGTGCTTCGCAATTGCACTCGCCTTGCGCTGCGCATCCGGGTCGCGATTCCTTGTCATGTTGTGCAAGCGTTCGGCCCCTTCGGTCTTGGTTGCCTGTTTATATGTGGCCGAACCCTCGCACAAATGTCCCGTCTTGTCTGTTGTTTGGCATGGGCGTGTGTTGCCGTTGTCTCTGGCGATAAGTGCTCATGTCATTCGGGTGTTTGTGTCTGTGAGCGTGTGGCTTTGTTTAGTTTCCGTATTGCCACGTGTCTCGCAGTCTTGCATCACACCCCACCTCCTTGTCTCCTCAATATTAGTTAATTAGTTGCACCCAGGGCTGGACTGGGAAGAGAAATCAGCCGGGATTTAACATGGCAACTGGCACAAAACGTGGTGGTGGGGGTGGTCGCTGTCCTGTGCATAACGTGGTGGCTCATTTTAGCCTATCGCGGCATGTTTCCACTAATCGCAGGGTTGGCGGTTCGATTCCCGGCCCACATGACTCCACATGCCGAAGTGTCCTTGGGCAAGACACTGAACCCCAAGTTGCTCCCAATGGCAGACTAGCACCTGACATAACAGCTCTGTCATCATTGGTGTGTGAGGGTGAGTGTGAATGTGTGTTAAAAAAGGCGCTATATAAGTGCAGACTATTTACCATTTCTTTTAGGGAAATCAAACTATAAATGGCTTACTTATAGTTATCATTTAGGAGGATGAAAAGGATTTCAGGTATAGGAAAAGTGGGCATCCCCATTAATAAACAATCCTGATTGTCAACTCCTACTCGCTTGCAGAATATATGTCAACACTCAGTGGTCATGTGCTCTTGAGGGTAAATTTACCATTAATCAATATTCCATACAGACTTTCAGCATGTACAAACACACACTCACACACACACACAAGGCCAGTCCCTGCGCGGTGAACAACATCCCGCATCGCATGACCTTCATATGGCGCATTGTCATAACATGGACCATTTTACATATGTATGCACATGAGTAAACATATGGACAGATATTGATTGCTTTGGCTTAACTAAGATCGTCTACATGGTGACATTAGAGCGTGTGTTGGTGAGTGATTAATTCTGGTATGAAGTCTGATATTTACTTTGCTATCACTTACTCTTGAGTGCTCTAATGGTAGCAAAATGATGTGGACATGTTTTCAGGGTCGCGGTAATGTTCGTTCCATGCTGCGTGCTGATTGTGTGGTTGCGTGGCATCAATCTGCACGCAAAAAAACTGGAAAAACTGGATTAAGCATGTTTCTGAGATTCAGAGAAACACAACTGTGGGATGGTGGACTATTTTGAAACCATCACAATTAATATGTAAATAAAATTAAAAATCAAAGTGTGATGGGGAGGAGGGCGGGGCCGGGCCAGGGCCGTGACTATGCATGCCCGTCCCCCAATCGGGCTAATCAGCCGAGGAGAGGGATAAGTGCAGCGGGATGTGGCAGTTTGGGAGAGAGAGAGCTACACGCAACTGCC